>NC_048218.1:81842101-81940595 GCF_002007445.2 Ailuropoda melanoleuca
AAAAAAAAAAACCATTTACTGACGTGGTGACAAATTCACCTGTGGGTGAGATTTTTAAAGTTACTGCTTGGAGAACCCCATGCTTTAGAGCAGAAAGGGCAATTTAAACTTCTAAACTTCTTGAAATAGAACCTTCCAACTAGGGATTTTTACTTAATAGCGGGTGAAAACTTTTTTTACAGGAGAAGCATTTTATGGTATGCCACATAAATGCACTGTACTTGTGACTAGTCTGTCCCATTTACAGACCCATATGTGTCTGATGAGGAAACAGGGTGGTGGCAAATTATGACTTTTAAGGGTAATTGAATTATGTAGCTGTTACCAGATGCCTCTACCCATTTCAACCCCAAATGTTACACAGGGCTCCCTGGATTTCCAAGCTCTGCATTTAAAATAGAAACCTCTCTGAAGGAATGGAAGGTATTGAACATCCTTTGTCCTAAGAAAAAAAGAAAACTCAAATATTTATGAGTCACTAGTAAAGCCAAATGAGGATGAAGGTTCTCTTACAGATCTCATGCACAATGACATCCCAGGTATGGAGAATGCTTGCTCCTTTCTTTCTGGGGACAGATGTTTGTCATTCCAGGTGGAAAACGCCAGCCCAAAGACAGGATGATTCAGTATAACATCACTTTCTTCTCAAGATTCTAAAACGCAATGTTTCCCAAACTCAGCAGATAAGAATTATCTGAAGCAGTTGTTACAGAGCAGATTTCCGGGGCTTAGGCGGAGACCAAGAATCTGTATTTTCAGCAAGCTCCCAGGTGACTCTTATCACTGTCATAAAGCCAAGGCTCAGAATGGCTCCCAGAGACATCACATCATTTAAATAAATACAACAGCCCACGGGGAAATGTACTTTACCCTGTACACGGCTGGGAAGCCACTGGGATTCATGGCTTAGAATTTCATCTTCAAGCCAAGATGTTAAACATATCAATGAATGTGTGTTCCTTATTATCACCCATAATGGTTTCCTTCTTCATGTCTTAGGGGAATGCCATATGCCCAGAGTTCCTGGCAGCAGAAAACCAAAATATTAACAGAATAAATTACTTCAAATTAGACATGTGCTGCTGAACTATTCTAAGGTATTTGGAATATTAACAAACTTGGACCTGGCTGAGGATCATTAATAGCATTGTCCTCTGAGCACATTCTTCGAATAAAAGCCTTCTGAGTTTGCTTTCAACTGCCCGAGCACTGGTGTCTTCATCATCCTGCAAAGAAATCAAGGGGTTGGTTTTGCTAGCTCTTCAAACCTTTCTCTGTGATACCTGTAGTCAGCAACAGCTCACCTCGGGGCCAGGGCCAGAACCCGTGGCTGCCTCCACCCCTTGCCTGCCCGAGGAGTGGTGCCAGTTCCAGCAGGACCCAGACAGCTGAAGAATGTAAGGAAGGCCAAGGTGGCTCTTGTCTGTGCCTGGGAGAAGGAAAAGACCCACTTCCTCCACTCCAGGGATGCCCTCCAACCAAGAAGAGCTGCCAAGACCTAAGGTCAAGCCTGTCACACACGTTAATGGTAGAAACAATTACGAATAAAATATAAGCCTGTGAGAAAGTCCTCCTTACTCTCAGGGACTGGGCTCTCTTGCATACTGTTAATATGCTATGGTTCTGTTTCCTGAACACAAGTGTAATTCTTTTTTAAATATCATTGTTATTGTTAATTTTTAAGATTATGTATTCATATGTTCAAAACAAACAAGATACAAGGGGGAAAAGCTCACTTCTACCCTAAAATTCCATCTACCTAGTTCCCTTCCTCCTGCCCAGACATTACCACTTTATTTAGTTTCTCATGTATTCTTCCGGAATTTATGCAAAATAAGCAAGTGCAAATACAGCTTCATATGTGCCCACTTTTTACACAAAAAAATCACATCCTAGGCTTATTGTTTTGAACTTTGCCTTCTTTCATCCAACAAATGTGCCTTAGAACCCTTTTCCAAATCGGTACCCAGAGAGCCGCTCCATTCTTGTGTATAGCTGCGTAGTATTCCATCAGAGGATGCACCACTAGGTAGTGAAACTATTAGCTTGCAGTCTGTTTTCCTGACAGTGAAATAAATGGCTTTGTTTCAGAAACCTAAAAGTTAAGTAAGCCCAGACACACCGAGAGGGTCGATGAAGTTGTGCGTGCAGAATTTCTGCAGATTCTCAGAGGGAGGGGATTTAAGAAATATATTCTGTACCACATAATTACAAAAGGTTATTTAATATATCATGTTTTACAATAAGAGCAACCGGAAAGCATTGGAGAGAAATTAGAAAAGAGTTCGAACCCAAACCTGAGTTAATTAAGGCAATAAAAGGAAACACAGGAGACGCGGAAGACCAGCGCTGTTTCTGTCACGTCCCTTCTGCCCTGTCAGACTCCTCTCGGTTCTTGGAGGGACCGAGGCTTGTTCAAATAAGGACTCAAGTGGTCTAATTAGGTGGGGAGGGAAGAGACTGAGTAAGGGGAAGGCCAGAGGGAAGAAAAGGAGGGCCAGGAGAGCCATGTCTGTACGTTTTTATTCTCAGAGGCTAACCTATTCCCTAAGAAGTGTTTTCACCGTCATATTTCCTCCAGGCTGCAATTTTACAAAAGGAAAACTTTCGGCTCACGACTCCATGTCTTTGGCCACAGCAGTATTTAAAGTTATGACCTTTGTTTCTCACCAAGCCTGGAACAGTTGACATCCCCTTTTTAGTGTTGTCCTCTCAGAAGAGGTCAAAAAAGAGATTTCATCTCTGGCCAACAATCTGCTAATACGTCAGTAAGTACCTTTCGAAGTCATTTTAAACTTTAAAAAAGCTCCAAATAGGGGCACCTGGGTGACTCAGGTCATGATCCCAGGGGTCCTGGGAATCTGCTTCTCCCTCTGCCTCTGTCCCTGCTCCATTTCTCTCACTCTCTCGTTTACTCTATCTCTCAAATAAATAAATAAAATCTTAAAAAAAACATTAAAAGCTCCAAATATTTCTTAAAAGTTGGGACAATTTTTTTTAAGATTTTATTTATTTATTGACAGAGAGACACCGTGCACGAGTGGGGGTGGGGAAGGGACAGAGGGAGAGGGAGAAGCAGGCTCCCCACTGAGCAGGGAGCCCGACATGGGGCTCCATCCCAGGACCCTGGGATCATGACCTGAGCTGAAGGCAGATGCTTAAGCGACTGAGCCACCCAAGCGCCCCCAAAGTTGGGGCAATTTAAACAGGATCCCCACCTTCACACCCTAGCTGGTGTTCAGTGACCTGGGATGTTCACTAAAGTCAGCCCAAACTAGAGAGCGTACTCGAGCACTGAGGATAGCAATGTAAACTGGCATCACCTTTCTGGAGGGCAGTTTGGCACGACATAGAGAAACCTTTAAAAAATATTCACATTCTTGGACTCAGAAGTTGCATTTCTGAAAGTCAACACTAAAGGAATTTTATCCTTTCACTACAGGGTTGAAAAGCTATAGGAAATTGGATTTAGCAGGTGTTCGCAAATATTTTGATCCCAAGACCCCTTTACACTCTTCAAAATTATTGAGTACACCACGGAGCAGTTGTTTACATGGGTGGTATCTATTAATATTTGCCAGATTATGAATTTAAACGGAGAAATTGAACTAGAAACTCCAACGATCACTCAAGGGCTTTCCGTCCAGATGTTCACCGCTACCTTAGTATGCAGCAGAAGTGCTTTACGAGAACTTCTCTCTCGTCACACAGAATATTAATAGCACACCGACCCAAGGGTTGAAATTTAATAAAACTAATCACTTATTATTTAAACTATTGGCTAAATGATGATTTAAATAAATTATTTTGTTCTCCTATTATCTAATTATTTTTTTAGTTATAAACTATTCGCTAAGTATTAGTTATCACTGCACTCTGCAAAATCGGGAGGAGGAAAGCTACAAGACTTAAGGGAAAATGGGTTTGAAGCACAACACTCAAAAACCTTGTCAGTGACACAGTAAAAAAAAAAAAAAAGGAACTTCATAAAAAAGACAACAGCACTGTTTGACACAGGTTCAATGTAAGTTTGATAACTATGGCATTCTACCTCGAATGAAACCCATGGTCTGCTATGGAAGCACGCATCTCCTTGCCGGCCAGGTTGCCAGCAGGCCCATCACCCTGTGTGGGAGAGGCACAAAACAACAGGTAGAAAACAAAGAGAGAAAGGTGAAATAAGGAGGAGACAATGAGCAGAGAACAGGGAGGAACAATAGGAAATAGGCTGAGAGGAAAGAGGGAAACATTAAAGCGGGGGGTGGGGGGGCGGCCAGGGTGCCAAGGGCGCCAAGGGCACCACAGTGTCAGGGGATGGAAGGGTTGCATGTTTGGGTCACCACGAAGTTGTGGAAGAAGGCTTGTCTGAATTGGGACAGAGAGCTGTATGGCCAGACATTAGTGGCCATGGCTCCTGTCCTTGTGCCAGCGTGTGCACACACATACACGGTGGGTGCGGGGCATGAGTGTGTGTTGTGTGTGTGTGTGTGTGTGTGTGTGTGTGTGTGTGTGTGTGTGTGTTCACCTGGTGTTTCTCCTGGAAGAAACTGTGTGTATGCAGACTTACTCAAGTTGCTCCCTTGTGCCATTGTGTTGGAACAAATTTACATTTTCAAAACAAATGTTATACCAGAACTAAGGGCATTTAGATGATCTTTTAAGTCTGGAAACATGTACACCGTGACATTAGTTTCATCTCAGTACAGGATTACAAGTGTTTTAAATTTTCTTCTTTCCACTAATGTATGTTTGCTAAGCTTCCTTCAAGCAGCATGTATCGATTTGTAATCAGAAATTGGAAAAAAAATGTTCTTAAACTTAAAAATCCAGCTAAAAATTGTGAAAGAATTCTAAAAAAACAACTAAAGGGCATCTGGGTGGCTCAGTGGGTTAAGTGTCTGCCTTCCACTCAGATCATGATCTCGGGGTCCTGGGATCAAGCCTTGCATCAGGGTCTCTGCTCATCCAGGAGTCTGCTTCTCTCTCTCCCTCTCCCTCCATGTTCTCTCTCTCTCTCTCTTAAATAAATAAATAAAATCTTTAAGAAAATAAATAAATAAATAAACAAACAGCTAAAAGCTATGATCTTCTCCCTGAGCCAACCAAAAATGTTAATCACCAACTGATCTGAGAATCGTCCTGGAGCTCTATTCGGCCTCCTCTAGCTCAAAGACTCAAGGCAGAAACTACCAGACACCTAGAAACTTGTCTTGCCCAGCCTCCTCATTTTAGGAAATGGAGGCCTCAGGAGGTGAAATGACCTCCCCAAGGTCATATAACTGGTTGGTGACAAAGCTTGACCAAAATCACAAAGTCTCCCAGCTTTCAATTATTTATTCTTTTCACTCCTCACTAGCCTTTAAAAAACAAAACAAAACAAAAAAAACAGTCACAGAGGTATTGTGGAATTGGGATTGATTTACACAATATGGAATCAACAAATCATTTCAGTGCAAAGAAATCTAACAAAACAAAACAAACCAAAACAAAACTGTCAACTAGGTGACAAATAAAATCATGCCAGCTTCTTGTTTCACACTGTATAGAACAACCAATAATTACACGGAAGTTTCCCTTTCCAACTGGGTGCTTCGGCGTTAGGTTCTCATGGCCTCTGAAAAACCAGTCATGAGGGAGGTAGGAGGAAGAGGAAGGGAAATCTTTTCTAAAGACAAATTGAACTCTTCGAAACCCTACTACTCAGATAGATAACTTAATTTGAACATTAGATGTAACTGCACTTGCCAGGAACAGTCAATACTCTAGACTACATTAGAAAACAGATCCATTGAGAAGTCAGTTCTGCATGGTATGAATACCAGGTACTCACAAATTCCGTGCGTTTGAGTAACTTCAGTCAACAGTCTTACAGAAATGAAATAGCAAACATGGACACTTTTATGCCCCTTCTCAGAAAAAACCAAATGGTGTCTCAGTGACACCAAGGTGGTTTCATTCACCTGCCTTAAATCGATTACCTATTATCAACTGTAGAAAAATTCCAATTTGTTTTTAAAATGCAGCGGATTCTGTAGACAACTCATTGGGCCAAAGCCTCAGTAACTATATCAGGAAGTAAGGATACCTTTCAAATTAGAAAGGATGGACAACCCCGCTGAGCCCAAGCCCCGGTGCTCTCAAGTCCTTCATGGGAACTGATGAAAGAGGTTGGTTTCGGGCCTTCACCAATTAAGTAATCAGCTGCTTTTGGTTCCCCTAACAACTGACACAGTCAAGATTACTAGGCAAACAGGCTGCAACGATTCAGGATCCAGAGCCAACTGGAGTGACACCCCTTCCCAGTGCAGTCACTACCTTCTTGTTTCAGAAAGAAGGAAGTCAGCATTATTTTTAAGAAGTTCAGGATTTGGGGCACCCTGGGTGGCTCAGTCGGTTAAGCATCTGCCCTCAGCTCAGGTCATGATCCCAGGGTCCTGGGATCAAGTCCCACATTGGGCTCCCTGCTCAGCGGGGAGTCTGCTTCTCCCTTTGCCTCTGCCTCTCTTTCTCTCTCATAAATAAATAAATAAATAAATAAATAAATAAATAAATAAAATCTTAAAAAACAAATAAATAAAAATCAATAAGAAGTCCAGGACTTGGCAGCCATTTGCTGAGGTGCACTCATTAACATCATGCGTACAGAAAGAAAAACCCAAGAGGCCACCATGGTGAGAAGGTCTAGGCTTCCCAGCCTCACCAAAGGTCAGGGTGTCTGGTGACGAAGGGCCCTACTTTTCCCTTCAATAATATTTGCTGATGCTTTTATTTTTGTTTTGTTTTATTTTCTGAGTAATTTTATTTATGGTAATGCTCAGAAAGGTTAATCCTCTTAACTTTAAATAAACACAAAATACTACTATTAATAATAATAATGAAGAAAATTAAGTTTACAGCAGAATCCCACCACATGTCAAAACATCGGGTGTACACTTTAAATATATACAGTTTTTATTTGTTGAGCACACCACAATAAAGCTGGAAAAAGTGAACAAATGGATATATAAATAAAATAATTCAATGACCAAAAGAACCCAGATCTTCTTTTTTTGAAGATTTATTTTTAAGTAATCTCTACCCCCAGCGTGGGACTCAAACTCACAACCCCAAGATCAACAGTTGCATGTTCCACCAACTGAGCCCAGCCAGGCACCACCCAAATCTTTTTTGCTATGGATATATACCTTTATATATCTGGAATGCAATTTTCATAGCCTGTTTTTTTCAGTTTGCACCATAGGCTCCTAATTACCCCAGAACTTTTTAAATTATTTAGGAACATTGTTTTAAATGGTTATATAATATGTTATTCTATACATCGTATACTCCCAGTTTATTTTTCTCATTTTTCAGGATCAGACATTCAAGGTGGCTTCAAATTTCCATTATTATAAATACCTAAAAAACAAGCATATTTGAACATACATTGTTGACTGCATAGGTTCTTTGTATAATAATAGCTTTATTAATTTAAATTAATCATCATAAAAACCCAAAGAAGTAAGTACAAATGGGGAAATGTAGTGGAGAGAAGTGAGTCATCTGATCAAGGTCACACAGTCAGTAAGTAGAAAAGCACAGATAAGAAACTAGACTACCACCGTGTCTTAGAAGGGCATGTCGTTTTTTAAGGATTTTTGGTAACGATCGCTAAGCTATTCAATTGTCTCCAAGAAAGAACATACCAATTTATATTCTCTAAAGAACTGTCTGACTGAGATGTTATGATTTAATGGATTCCATTTCTCAAATATACCAATGTTATGATATTTAAAATGGAAAAATCTTTTCATGCCATCATGAAAGAAATGTCAGGCAAGTAGTACCAAACTGCGTGGCATCCATACACCTATTCAAAAAAAAACCTGCTTGTGACAACCTGCAGGGGAGGAGAACAGGATCCGCCAATACCCAAAAAAGCCTACGTTCCCTCTTCGGAAGGCGCTGCCGTGCTATACGTGCGCGCCGTCAGGGGGTCGGTGCCCAAACAACGGTTTTTCACTTAAAAACACTGAATTAATGGACGTAGGGAAAACACACTAAATACTCTAAAGCACGTCCAAACAGCTACAAGAGTTGGGCCTAAACAATAGAAAGGATAAATAAATTGCCGTATATTCATGCAATAAAATACTCTAGAGCAGTAATGATAGATGAATGTCATCAACGTAATTTTGAGAGGATAAAGCTAAACGCAAATGTGCACAGTGTGAAATTCCACTTATAGAAGGCTCAAAAATAGGTAAAAATAATCTATGGTTTGGGAAGCAAGTTTAGTTACCACTTTGTGGAGGTTTAGAAGGGGTTCGGTGACTGCGACACCATCAGGTAGGCTTCGGAGGTGCTGGTAACGTTCTATGTTTGCTCTGGATGCTGCTTACGACAGTATACGACAGTATACACGAGCTCTGTGAGACCTCTCTGAGCTCTGCCCTCGTGACATGTGCAGTTTTCTGGCGTGCAGTTTTCTCCTAAACTGGGCCCAAGGTAAAATACGTGCAGAAGTAAAGCAAATGATCATGTAAATAGCCTCTTGAAATAGAACTGAGGAATATCACTAATTTAATAAAAACACAATGAAATCTCATATTGTAGAAGCCAGTTGTTAGAATTTGGAGGGATGGATTTTTTCTTTTAAGATTTTATTTATTTATTTGAGAGAGAGAGAGAGAAAGAGCACAAGCAGGGGGAGCGCCAGGCAGAGGGAAAGGAAGAAGCAGGCATCCTGCTGAGCAAGGGAGCCCAGATGCAGGGCTCCATCCCAGGACCCTGAGATCATGATCTGAGCAGAAGACAGATGCTTAACCCATTGAGCCACTCAGGGGCCCCTAGAGGGATGAATTAAAAGGAAATTTTATTTGAATGGCTTGAACCCAAAGTGACTTTGGGGGGAGTTCTGTTTTGAAAGAAAGATTTTTAATTACAAATGCAATTGCTTTAATAGGTAAACTATTCATATTTTCTATTTCTTCTTGTGCCAGTTTTGGTAAGTGTTTTTTTTTTAAAGCATTCATCCATTTCCTCTAACTTGTTGAGTTTATTGACATTAAGTTGTCCGTAGCATTCCTTTACCATCCTATTATCCTTTTAATGTCTGTATTTCAGATCTTTAGTAAAGTCACATCTTTTATTCCTAATATTGGTGATTTCTATCTTTTTTCTTACTGAATCTAGCTAGACTTTTATCAATTATATAGACATTTTTCAATGAAAATTTTTAATTTTCAAAGGACACATCATCATCTGTTATAGTACATTTCATTTTTGTTCTTATTTGTACTAAATTTAATAAATTACTAAATTAATTTTAATATTAAATTTAATTACATTAAATAAAACACTGTAATTTTTTTTAAACACTGTAATTTAAAAGAAACAGAAATTGTCACACTTGGTTTAAAAAGCAAGATTTAATCATATGATGCCTGAAAAAATAAATAAATAAAACTCACTCTGGGGGCACCTGGGTGGCTCAGTCAGTTAAGCACCTGACTCTTGGTTTTGGCACCGGTCATGATCTCCGGGTCATGGGATCAAGCCCTGTGTCAGGGTCTGCTTGAGATTCTTTCTCCCTCCCTCCCCCTCCCCCTCTTCTCCTCTCCCCGCTCACCCACGCGCTCTTGCTCTCTCTCTCTAAAACAAGTAAATAAGTAAAATGTTTTTTAAAAACTCATTTTAAATACATAGGCACAGATAGGTTTAAAGTAAGAGGGTGGAAAAGATAGAAAGCATAAGAATTTGGAAATGTCTATATTAATATCAAACAGAGTAGATTTTAGAACAAGGAATATTATCAGGATAAAGAGAGACATTCCATAACAGAATATCAAATCATCAAGAAAACATAACAATACTGAACGTATAATGCACTCACAAGCAAAGTTTCAAAATTCATGAACCAAAAACTTTGAGTATAAAAGGAAAAACAAATTCATTTAATTGGCAATTTCAACACTCCTGCCTTAATAGTTGATAGAACAAGTAGACAAGAAATCAGAAAGGAGGGTTGCCTGGGTGGTTCCTTTAGCTAAGCATCCGACTCTTGATTTCAGCTCAAGTCGTGATCTCAGGATTGTAGGATCCGGCAGTGTCAGGCTCCTCGCTGGGTGTGAAGCCTGCTTGAGATGCTCTCTCTCCTTCTCCCTCTGCCTCCCTCCCCCCCAAAAAAAAGAAAAAGAAAAGAAAAAAGAAGGAAAGAAATCAGAAAAGATATAGAAGACAGAACAATATTACCAACAAACTAGACCTATTAGCATTTATAGAACACTCCATTTAGCAATATAAAATGACTTTTGAGACATGTTTAGAATTGTCTTCATGGAGGATAAAGACAATTGCATACTAAAATATCTCAGTAGGAAGAACTACAGACCAAAAATTAAAAAAAAAAATACGTATCAGGTTACAAACTGTGGTTTTCAAACTTGGCTGTACATCAGAATCATCTGGGACATTTTTAAAAATCTGATGGCCAGGACACTCTCCAGACTGATTTGATCAGAATCAGGTGAAAGAGGTGGTGACTACATTAACCTAACAGGACTGGTTCTGGGCCAAATTGTTAGATAGTGAAGTTTCTCTTGGGAGGCATCGACTTCCCCTGTCTCTTGCTCTACTCCTTTCTGGGAAGGCTTCTTCCTCTCACTCCATCCCACCCCGTTAGGAGATAAATGCCTTAAAGTGTTTTGCTACTCTGTCCACTTCAAAGCCTCCTCTTAGAAAAGAATCATCTTTGTCATTTACTGGTTTATACAAATATGTGTCAAAATTCCTTACCTTAAGAATTAAGCCTTATTTTTATTTTTTTATAAAGATTTTTATTTATTTATTCGACAGAGATAGAGACAGCCAGCAAGAGAGGGAACACACGCAGGGGGAGAGGGAGAGGAAGAAGCAGGCTCACAGCAGAGGAGCCTGACGTGGGGCTCGATCCCATAACGCTGGTATCACGTCCTGAGCCGAAGGCAGACGCCCAACCGCTGTGCCACCCAGGCGCCCCAAGCCTTATTTTTAAATCATTATCCCCAATTAAAAGAATTTCAACCATTTACTTACAAATGCACTTAACATAAGAAAAGGTATTTTTGGTTTTATGTTTTGCTTGTTCCTAGAAGACCCTTTTAAGGTATAAGAAAGTGATCAGATAGGGGCGCCTGGGTGGCACAGCGGTTAAGCATCTGCCTTCGGCTCAGGGCATGATCCCGGCGTTGTGGGATCGAGCCCCACATCANCACATCAGGCTCCTCCGCTATGAGCCTGCTTCTTCCTCTCCCACTCCCCCTGCTTGTGTTCCCTCTCTCGCTGGCTGTCTCTATCTCTGTTGAATAAATAAATAAAATCTTTAAAAAAAAAAAAGTGATCAGATAGGTAACACTTACTTATAGAATTATAAAATTACAAAGCTAGAAAGAATCTAAGTTGGGATTCCTGGTTGGCTCAGTCAGTGGAGCCTGGGACTTGATCTCGGGGTTGTGAGTTCAGGCCCCACGTCCGGTATAGAGATTACTTAGAAATAATGTAAAAAAATAAAATAAAATAAAAAATAAAGAATCTAAACTAAAACTTCATTTATCTCCATATCCCAGGTACAACCCCACCCATCTAAGAAGTGATTGTCCAGCTTTTGCTTAAATAACTATAACAAAACTTGTTCCTCATTCCAGTTTTAGTCTGGCTTAATTAAAATAAAGATTTTCATTTCTTACCTCATCATTGCACATAACAATTTTGAAAATTAAGGAACACAATAGAAATTGTTAATGATGGCTTATTAATTTTAAAAATAATGCTTACGGGGCACCTGGGTAGTGCAGTCGTTAAGCGTCTACCTTTGGCTCAGGGTGTGATCCCGGCGATCTGGGATTGAGCCCCACATCAGGCTCTTCCACTGGGAGCCTGCTTCTTCCTCTCCCACTCCCGCTGCTTGTGTTCCCTCTTTCACTGGCTGTCTCTCTGTCAAATAAATAAATAAAATCTTTTTAAAAAATTAAAAATTAATAAATAAATAAAAATAATGCTTAATAATATCTATAGTAAGAGACTGAAGAGTTACAACTCCAGTACCAAGTGCCATCAACTGGGCAAATGACTTAACCTCTCTGGGCCTCAGTTCACCCATCTGTAAAATGGGGACAGTAATACTATCACATTTACAAAGTTGTTAAGACAACCTTTAATGTGTTAATATAAATAAAATTTGTGGGACAATGCCTAGAACACTGTTAGCTAGTTCAATTATGATTAGTTGTGGCTTCTCAGAGAAGTATGACGAAAAGACTCTAGCTCCTTCCAGGTGGCCATGAGTGAGCAGGACCAGCCACAGTGCAGGAGAGCCCAGGTGCTCGTGGCAGCCCACCACTTCTGAGCTCTACCCCGGCTGCAACTGTAAAAGGATGTATGCAAACTGACAAGTACCAGCAGAGAACAAGATAATTGAACAGCTGAGGCAATTAAAGGTAATCTAATTGGGGTTCATTTTTTCCCCTTTGTTAAACAATCTTCTATGGCAGTTACAATGCTGTAACTACAGATTAAGACAAAGTAAATTTTTAAAAGCCCACCCTTACTTTGGAGAGTAATTTCCATCCACCAGTATCCACTGAGGTCCTCCTGAGCCATATGAAATAAACCTCTCTGCTGTGGTTTGAATATTTGTGTCCCCCCTTCCAGAACTCTTGTAAGTGGAATCGTACCCCAGAAGATGCTGA
This sequence comes from Ailuropoda melanoleuca, assembly GCF_002007445.2. NCBI lineage: Eukaryota > Metazoa > Chordata > Mammalia > Carnivora > Ursidae > Ailuropoda > Ailuropoda melanoleuca. The sequence continues at coordinate 81,854,809 of NC_048218.1, forward strand.
TATCAGTAGGCAGGGTGCTGACATCATGAGGGGTGCATGAGGGCGGAGCCCTCGGGAGCGTCCTATTAAAGAGGCTCTGGGAAGACCCTAGCCCCAGAAGTCTGGGACCTGGAAGAGGGCCTCACCTGACCTGACCGTGATGGCGCCAGGATCCTGGACGTGCAGCCTCCGCGCTGTGAGAAAGAAGTTTCTGCTGTTTATAGCCACCCTGTCTGTGGTATTTTGTTATGGCCGCCGAACAGATGAAGAAATTCTCTCTTGCTCAAAACACTCTGCAACTGTTAATTCTCCTTTGTTTCTGCCATTTGGAGAAGAGTTTTCGAGGCAAAAGCTTCCTGCTTTTATGTTCTTCAGTGTAATTTATTAGTAGAAAAATATTCACCATATTACTAATTATTCTTCAAATAAGTTTTCGTAGCTTCATATTGCATCATGATTTACTTCTGAGCTCCTATTGTTGGACGTTTAATTTACTTCCATTTTTCACTCAGAAATAAAATGCTAATGAACATCTTTGCTGATAAATTTGTGGGTTCATTTACAACTATTCCCTTAAGATATAGGCCACATGTCTGTAATGCCATGTTGTCAATAGCCTGGATGATATCAGCATTTTGGGCAACAGCCTGAATGCGCTGCTTATTCACATGGAGCTTTTGGTCAATCAAAACAGCCCTCTTTTTCATATTTGTTACTGTTTAACCACATCTCCTCCATGTGGGCCCAAAACATTTTGTTTTTAACCCATTATTCCAAGCCTATCGCGATTATTTTTTGAAGTTGTTATTGCTTAGTTTGTAGAGTAGTCAATGTAGGAAATACGGCGAAAGAAGCATGCTCACAGATGTATATAGAAAATATTTGGTTGTTGGGGTGCCTGGGTGGCTCAGCTGTTAAGCGTCTGCCTTCAGCTCAGGTCATGATTCCAGGGTCTTGGGATCGAGCCCCGCATTGGGGTCCCTGCTTGGCGGGAAGCCTGCTTCTCCCTCTCCCACTCCCCCTGCTTGTGTTCTCTCTCTCACTGTCTCTCTCTGTCAAATAAATAAATAAAATCTTAAAAAAAAGAAAGAAAAGAAAAGAAAATATTTGGTTGCCCAACCACGCAGTTTTTAAATGTGCCTGGAACCCCCACCTTATAGAAGGAGGCTTTGTGCTGCGGTATCCCCTCCCCCACATCCATTCCCTCCCTGGCCTCACAAGGTAAGACCTCCGGCAGTCTGGGCTACCTCAGCCTCACCTGCTCTAGAACTTCTTGGCTTTCTCCCAAATCAGGTCCACAGCCTTTTGGGGATGCCTAAAATACCCCCTCTTTATGTCCATTCCCAATCTTTCTTTCATGTCTACTAACTGCCCCCTTAATGTGAAATCATCAAAGGAATGGGCTCTATGTCCAGCAATACCGAATGGGGTGGGCTCTATTAGGCAACTATTAACATCAATGCAGCTCCTGATTTCAGCAAACATTTATTATCGGCCTACTACACGCACGGCTTCAAGCTTAGACTCCCGGAAGCAAATGCTCACTGAACGTGCACATATTTAAACCTACATGCAACTGTCACAGGGAAAATGACTTTTGAAAAAACAGATACCCGCCACCTTAAAATCTGCTACTAACTTTCTTGAAATAGTAGTGAAGAGTAGCAGGGAAGGGAAAACGAAACTTATTTTGAAATCTCACGGCTAAACTGTCCTTCTCCCTACTTTACAGCTCTGCTACCACTTTATGGGTTCCCCAGCCAAGTATTTGTGTCTGGGTGGTGAAACCCGGGAAAGAAAAATGTAAATGGCAAGGAATCGGGGTGACATATTCACATCAGATTTCAGAAGAGAAAGAATAAAAGTTCACAAGTGCTAATCTAACACCAAGCTGACAAAGTAAAGACAAATTAGCGCAGGCTCTCTGGAAAGACTGGAGCTGAGTAAGCTCTAATGTTTGAAAAAAATAGGTAAACAGTCCTTCTTCTGGTCATTATCTTCTGAAGTGCACGAGACATTAAATAAACAGTCATATTATGTTCAAAATACTCCTAAGATGAAAAAGACTGTCAACCAAGCATTTGCAGAAGATAATGGCAAAGAAAAGACAACATCGTAGAAGTAAGACATGCAGAAATAAAATCATTTAGCAGGCTTTCGAAACTGACAGTTTCTTGAAGGAGGCAGTTTTCTTCCTACCTAATTTTTTTTAAAGAAAAAAAGCTTATGAAAAATGACTTTTTGTTGTTGTTTGTTTATTTATTTATTTTGGTGCCTTAAGGGCTGAAGAGGACTTGGGACCCTCTAGTCTAGCTCTCCCTCGTCCCCACTGGCAGGTGAAAACACTGAGGCCCCAGGGGCTTTTCAAAGTCAAGAGCAGGGCAAGGCATGGGGTGCCAGTCTAGAGCTCCTCGTCCAACGCCCCAGGTCACAACAAGCACATTGGCACCCCCTGAACTTGACTCAAGGGGCCATGCTCAAAGGCTTAGGGAAAATTCTGGGGACTTTTAAAAAACAAAACCACACAACAAGTAAATGCACTAGACTGTATCCTGCATTGGGGGCAAATTCTATAAATATGGGCATTATTGAGATAATTTTTGAGATTTGAATATCAATAATAGTATTTAATATATGTTAAATTTCCTGAATTTATAACTACCGTGGTTATGTGAGAAAATGTCTTTTTTCATAGGAGATACATGTTAAAATATTTAGGCATAAAGAGGCATAATGTCTGGAATTTGTTCTTGAATGGTTCGGAAAAAATACATTTTTTAAAGAGAAAGAAATAAAACAAATTTGACAAAACATTAGCAATGAGTCAATCTGGGTGAAGGATATACAGGGATTCTTTTTTTTTTCTTAAGATTTTGTTTTTAAGTAATCTCTACACCCAACGTGGGGTCAAATTTATAACCCCGAGATCAAGAGTCATAGGCTGTACCAACTGAGCCAGCCAGGCGCCCCTACAGGGATTCTTCATACAACTCCTTACAACTGTTTTGTAAGTGGAAATGATTGCAAAATAAAAGCTCTAAAAATATTTTAAAAACTAGAAGTTCTGTATATTTATTCTGGGCCACTGAGCAAAAGTACTTCCATGACCCCATCCTAGCTGGGGCTCCTCTGAAAGAGAAGGGATAAGTACCTCCTTTGCATGGTTTGCAGGACGCAGAAATCCCCACCAGACAGAACACTGAGCCACCGTGCGGGAAGTCAGCCAACCCTGCCCTAGAGTCAGGATCAACTGGAAATAGCAGCGGCTGAGTCCGGAGGGAACTGAGTTAGTTTGGGGCATGAGCTCTGGGACCAGACGAGCTTGTAGTCCTGGCTTTCTGCCTCTCCCTGGCTTTGTGACTGAGGTGGGCTGCCTGACATCAAACAATACCTACTCACAGAGTGACGGGAAAGATTAAATGACGTGAAGCTCACTGCTTTCTAAGCCTGGAACAAAATAAATTTTCAAGGTGGAAATTGTGATGATTATTCTCAGGTCTGAGTTTAAATATATAGGCTGCCAGAAAACAACTCATTCACTCACTCCTTTGTTTCGTCGCTCAGATCCACAAACTTCTCTTTTGACAAGAGCAGCGCCAGGCTTAGAGTGTTCAGCCCCGTGCATGACAATTCCCGGGGGGGGGGGGCTTACATTCTAGGGGGAATCAGCAGGGGAAGAGGCAATTACACNAAAAGTGAGGCCAGGGATGTGAGTGGCCAGCGTGAGGAATCAGCGCGAGTTAGGAACCCTGGGACTGGCACCTAAGCCAACCTGCAGGGGCCAAGGACGAGGTGTCATCTGGGCTGAGACCAGGAGGATGGGTAGGAGTGAGGCAGGCAAAGGTGGGTCAGCGGGAAGGACATTCCAGTCAGTGGTAGCAGAAAGTATATGCAGAGAGGCGATGGTGCCCTTCAGGAAACAACAGCACAGGCATATACCCAGGAAGTGCCAACGGTGGTGAAGATGGGGGATGAGAGACATTGTCTAGCAGTGGGGCTAAACAGTAGGTTAGAGTCAGAGACAGGTCCTTGGAGTGTTGAGGAACTTGGGTTTTTCCTGAAGAAACTTCTGAACGGCTGTAAGCAGAAGACAGATGAAAACAGATGAGAATTTTAGAAAAATTATTCTGTCTGGGCCCCGTTCCTCCAAGACCATGGTTGCGGATGGAACTCTGGCTGGAGGTGATGGTGATAGCAGTAAGACTAGATTCCAGAAGAATCTGGAAAGAGTATAAAAGGATTTGGTACTTGCCTGAGGGTAGATAAGGAAAGGGAGGAGTCTAGAGAAATCTTGGTTTCTAGGTCATGAGGTCTATTTTGTTGGCTAGATAATGGCCGCATTAACTGAAACAGGAAATATCATGTGAAGGTGGTGGATACATAGGGAAGGAATGTTCTTCCACTACCAGAAATTGCCGGATTTATCAGTCATGTGGGGTGGGGGAGGGTGCCTCTGGCTGGATGGAAGAGATGGAGAGAAATAGGGCAGGAGAGTGTATTTCTAAGGAGGTCAAAAGTGATGTAAAGATAAATTTCCCCCTTCTCACAGTTTTGCCAGGGGCCAGGTTGACAAATTAAACATTTTGAGAACTTGTAATTCACCCACTAAGAACTATGTGAAGAAATCGCTGAGAACTGAAAAAAATTTTAACACACATACATTCTATGAGCCAGCAATTCCACTTCTAGAAACCTGTCCTACAACTACACTGGTATTTGTGAGCATAAGAACATACAAAGTCTATCCATGGGGAATTAATAAATCAACTATGATACACCCTTACTATGGAATACAAACAGCTGTTAAAAGAACGAGGTGGTAGGGGTAAATCTACATGGGGAACAGGAAAATCTCTTGAAATGTATTTCAAGGGGCGCCTGGGTGGGTTAAGCCTCTGCCTTCGGCTCAGGTCATGATCCCAGGGTCCTGTGTTCAAGTCCTGCATCGGGCTCCTTGCTCAGCAGGGAGCCTGCTTCTCCCTCTGCACGCCCCCCCACTGCCGCTCATGCTCTCTGTCAAATAAATAAATAAAATCTCAAAAAAAAAAAAGAAAAATATATTTTGAGACATAAGGAGTAGAATGCCACCTATCATATTGCATTTCTGCTTACTTAAACTCTCCATGTGGGCTTGGGAGTGGGGACTACGTTATATATGTGTGCATGCGTGTGTATGGTATGCAGAAATGGAAAGATACACATTAAACTATTAACATCCCAGTGATGGGAGTAAAACTGGAGAAAGAAGGTTAGGGGTAGGATGAAAGGGAGTTTATATTTGCATTCAAATATTCTGTTTTGCCTGAATTTCTTTTATCATAAACCTGTCTTCATGTTACATGTGTATATTTTTTTAAAGATTTTTTTAAAAGATTTTATCCATTTATTTCAGAGAAGAGTGCACACAGAAGTGGGGGGGGGAGGGAGAAGCAGATTCCCCGCTGAGTAGGGAGCCCCAAGCTGGGAGATCTCAGGACCCCAAGATCATGATCTGAGCCAAAGGCAGACACTTAACTGACTGAGCCACCCGGGTTCCCCACAAGTGTATATTTAAAAAAAAAAAAATCTAAAAGTTGGGGGAGGACTTTGGGAAATGCAAAGAGCTCATTCAATTAATATTCATTCAGGTCCAACTGCGCATCAAGCACTAATTAGACACAAGGATACCGCAGTGAGCAATAGCAGAGGTGCCTTCCTCCTAGAGTCGATAGTCTAGCAGGGAAGACAGACCACTACACATGTGATTATAATAAGAAATGACAACACCTTGGCCCAGAGTAAGCATTAGGTCCCGATGAGGCACGTAGGAGGCCTAGGAGAAATCCAGGATGGCTTTCTGGAGGGGACACCATTAAGCTGAGACCTGGAAGATTGGCAGGAGTTAGGAGAGAGAGTTTCCACTGCTGGATGGAGGCTGAAGACGGCAGGTACAGTTGGGGCCTAGGGAGAGAGACAGAAGTGAGAGGGGAAGCTGGAGGTTTAAGCACATACGTTTATGAGAGGGCATCGACTTTGCCATGCCATAGAATTCAGGTTTTATTGTTACTGTGAGAACCCATGGCAAGTTTCAAGAAAGGCAGTGAGATGTTCAGATATGCCATTTAGAATGATCACTCTGTCCGCAGCTCTTCTCTGCTGTGTTCTCAGCTGAATGGATGGGATCACCTGGAATGGAAAGAGTAGAAAAGAAGATTCAGGATTCCTGGCTTGGAAAAGAGACTGTAGAAGATCAAGTCTGGCTACGCTAGACTAGATGAACGAACATAGGCCAGAGATGCAAGTTACAGATGTGGGAAATAAGCAGCTGACAGGCTGGCACAGAAGGCAACAGATAACCAATACGTACAAATCATTGTACTGAATTTTTGGGTGGGGTGAGTGCTAGGAGTGAAGTTCAAACCCTAACCCTGCAGCAAGAAGCAAAGAGTAACTGATCCCAACTGGAGAGCAAAAAAATCTCCCGGAAGAGGCTGTATTTGAAATAGGTGGTGAAGAATGCATAGGACCTTCCAACGGCAAACGAACAAACAAACAAACACAACAACAACAACAACAAACCCACAGTGGCATGTTCCGTTAGAGGGAACAATGTGGGCATCAGCCTAAAGACAGAAAAGTCCAGAAAGAAGTTCGGTGGAGCTGGAAGACATGGCACTTGTGATTCTGTCAAGGAAAGCAAGATGGGGAAGTGAGATGAGAACTGATACTGATTGTAACAATGGCTAACAGGAATGACACATGTGCCAAGCTCTGTCCTTCACGACACTTAGCACAAAATACACGAGCTTCCTTGCCTGTTGCCTGAATCCCCGCTAGAGTGAATGTTCCATGGGGGAAGGACCTGGTCGATCTTACTCATCACTTTCCCCAAAAGCCTACTTCAGCAGATGCTTGTTGAATGAATAAATGAGTGAGTGAGGGGCGCCTGGATGGCTCAGTAGTTAAGCATCTGCCTTCTGCTCAGGGCATGATCCCAGGGTCCTGTGATCGAGCCCCACATCGGGCTCCATGCTCCGCTGGGAGCCTGCTTCCTCTCCCACTCCCCCTGCTTGTGTTCCCTCTCTCACTGGCTGTCTCTCTCTGTCAAATAAATAAATAAAATCCTTTAAAAAAAAAATGAGTGAGTGAATTAATAAATGAAAATGTAAAGCACTTAATACAATGGATGACATAAAATATTATTTATTAAACAGTAACTATTATTCATAATAATAGTCATTACCATCATCATGTATTGGGAAGCATTGTAAGAAAAATACCTGATAAGCTGGGGAGGTTGGCCAATTATCTTGCCTAAGTACCTTGTCTGGAATATATCATTACTCCAGAGCACCTGGGTGGCTCACTTGATTAAGCGCCTGCCTTTGGCTCAGGTCGTGATCCCAGGGTCCTGGGATCAAGATCCACATCCCCATTTCGGGCTCCTTGCTAGGCAGGGAGTCTCCTTCTTCCTCTACGCCTCCCTCCACTTGTGCACTGTCTCTCTCTCTCTCTCTCTCTCTCTCTCAAATAAATAAATAAAATCTTAAAAAAAAAGAAAAAGAAAAGAAATATATCATTACTCCCCAAAGTTCATTAACTAAACCATAAACTTAAGTCTTTAGTAAGGTATTCGAAGTCCTTCATTCTTTAATTCCATCCTTTCAAGAAGTTCAAGTTTCATTCATTGCAAGCTATTCTTCCCCCTTCCCTACCCCCAGAGTCAACAGTTCCCTTCCCAGTTCAGAGGCAAACTCAAATGCCTGGCTGGAGGTGGAGGGGAGACAGATAATTAACATAAAGGCCTTTAAATAAATAATAATAACAATATCCATCATTTAGCCCCTGCTCCGTAACTGTGCTAAGCAAATTACTTATTAACAACCTGCAAGTAGGTATTATTCTTATTCCTATTTCCCAGAGTGAGTAATCTAGCCCAGGAGGGAGTTCGTGTTCCGGGACAGACAGGAACTTGCTCCAGAAGCCCCGTGATGGACCAGAACATTGTCCTGTTATCACTGCAGAGCTTCAATGAAAGACATCGAGTCCAAAATTGGGATTTTATTTTGACTTGCACAGGTGATGACACGGGCTGTAGTTTGAGGGGAGGACCCTGACGTTACCCAGGGACAAATTCACGGTCACCTTTTCCTGAAGCACAGGGTCCATTAGGGTGACAAGGCAAGACCAAGCTGGTTGGAACTGATTCCAGGAAACTGTCCCCTACTTAACTAAGACATGAAGAAACAGAAGTCTGAGCAAGGAAGCGGCACCACCGGCTAAGCATTCCTTAGGCAACTACTCTGGGAAAGCTGTGCTCTACGGACTCAGCAATAGCTGTATACACTTCCCCAGGGTGAGCCCCGCCTTCAGTGGGGTTCCAGGCCAGTGAGAGAGGGAGAGCACCCACACACACACACACACACACACACACACACACACACACGCAGAAAAGGGCCAAGTTCACACTTGGGGAAGCGGAGGCTGACTCAGAGGCCAGGGGCTGACGCATCTGTCATTCAGTTCCCAGCCCACAGGCTCCTTGCTGCCTGTGGTCCAGTCCCGTCCTAAATCCCCAGCTGAAGATAATGGAGGTCTTTATCACCTCCCCGCCAGAAAATCTGCATTCCCATTCATATGAACCTCTTCCTGAAACCAGAAATCTCTGGTTTGAAATATTGCCCTCCAACCAATCTAGCTTTTTGCATTAAATTAACCCTAACCACCTCAGGCCACTTCACGTGTTGGGCCTCCCCCAGATTCTGCCTCCTGTGGTGTCATTGTCATTTGCAAAAGGTTAAAGAAAGATAAAACCTCTGGGGCATTGCCCGGGTGTAAAACCTGGACCAGAGAAATGGCCTTTTTTTGTTTGTTTTTTTGACATAAGAAATCACGCTCTAAGAAAAACATGTTTAACTAGTTTTTTGTTCACCTGATTACAAAAGTTCTAATGCAGTGAACCAATAAAACCAGAGAACTATAGAGAGTAAATCCTCCATAACCCCACCCGCCAAAGATAACCACTGTGAGCAATGTGGTGTATCACTTGTGATTTGTGACTAATTTTTTGATTGCTAGAGAAGAGAGAGACAGACAGATAACATTAATTCACACATAAACAAATAAGCAATACATGAAGTTTTGCCTCTTTTTATTACCAAGCAATATAGTTCACTCATTTTTAATACCACATAGTATTATATACATACCCTATTTTTCTTATCAAATTCCACGTCCATGGGGCGCCTGGGTGGCTCAGTGGGTTAAGCGTCTGCCTTCAGCTCAGGTCATGATCCCAGGGTCCTGGGAAGGAGTCCCCATAGCCCAATCCCTACTCGGCGGGAAGTCTGCTTCTCCCTCTACCCCTCCCCCCGCTCTCTCTCTGTCAAAGAAATAAAATCATTTTAAAAAATCCCACATCCATTGATACTTATTTTCCTTCAATTTTTTATTATTTATTTACTTTTTATTACTGTTACAAAAATACTGTTTAACACCCTTGTGCATATATGTTTGCACAATTGTGCTGATAATACTAATGTATAATTTCTTTAAAAAACTGCTCCAAGAAAATCCATTTTCATTTGAATTGACATTGAAACCACTCTAACTGGATGAAAATGCCTACTTCTCCATCACCTCAACACACCAGGTAAGCCAGAAATTTTATAAGAGCAACCGTGTATTACCATCACTACTTACCCCTCATCCCCCAGGAACACTAAAAAGAGAAACGGCATAGGAGCAAGGGTCCGCTTGCAACTGTATTGTTCATGGTGGGTAGATTCAGACTGTGGGGATATTCAACCCCAAATGAACCAGGGAAGAATGATGAAGGCCTTTAGTTCAAGGCAGGAGACTGAAAAAGCCAAAGGCCTTGATGGAAGAGAAATGCTTTTCTCCAGGAAATGATAAGGTTGGAGTTTGGAAAGATTAATTTGGAAATTCACTAGTGTTCAGCTGGAAATTTTACAGTGCTTTAAAAACTTATCTTGGGGGCCACTACATAAAATACACTGTTATCAGACAAAATAAGTACTTTTGTGGTTTGGTAAGGCAATGCTAGAAACTCTGAAGGGCAGCTTTTCTCTGGGAAATCACACTTGCTCCGAACACAAGAGCTGGTGGCTCTGTGCCACCAACACTCAACAGTCGCCCGCACTCCTGCACCTCGAGAACCCAGACCGGCAGAAAAGAGGTCGCAGTGCGTTGATCAATCCCATCCAAAGGCCTGTGTGCGGGCGCTGGCTCACACATGGGCGGGCTGTGCAGCCCCGGCTGGACACGCCACTTAACGCGGCTAAACCTCGGTCTCGCCTTGTAAAGTGAAGACATGGACAGGGTGCTTTCCAAGGTAATTTTCAGCTCAGAAAACTGTCAGCGGATAGGACTGGCCCTGGTATGTTTATCATACTAACCAACGTTCAAGAACCACTGAATTGGGGAAACTATGAAGGGGAAGTTTTTGCAAATGTACAGCTCTTGTGACAATTAGTGGAACGATACATGAAGTGTTGAGTGCTATTAAATATCATCATTTTTATCATAAGGACTTGTTTACTCAATGACTTTACTTCTGGGAAGGATAAATTTTTTTTTTAAGATTTTATTTATTTATTTGTCAGAGAGGGAGAGAGCAAGTACAAGCAGGGGGAGTGGCAGGCAGAGGGAGAAGCAGGCTCCCTGCTGAACAAGGAGCCCAATGCAGGACTCGATTCCGGGACCCTGGGATCATGACCTGAGCCGAAGGCAGATGCTTCACCGACTGAGCCACCCAGGCATCCCTGGGAAGGATAAATTCTTTTTTCTTTCTTTCTTTCTTTCTTTCTTTCTTTCTTTCTTTCTTTCTTTCTTTCTTCCTTCCTTCCTTCCTTCCTTCCTGTCTTTCTTTCTTTCTTTCGGTGCAAAAAGGTGGTTTTATTAAAGCACAGGGACAGGACCCATGGGCAGAAAGAGCTGCTGCTGGAAGGATAAATTCTGAATTGTGGTCATGTCTTTGCCCACCAGTAGAAAATGTCTCCTGGGGAGAAAACCCACCCCGGTAGGTGGTTTGACCACCTGGCCTTGGTGACCACTCCGGGGACGATGATTCTTCCTCAGGTATGCTGTAGGTCTCTGCACTGCTAGGAACACTAAGAGTAACTCCTCCACGAGGCATCTCACCTTAACGCTTTCAAACCACTTGCAGATTTATTTCATTTGATTTCACACTTATCCAAAGGGGTAGCAGGACAAATATCACTGTATCCATTTGGGGATGCTACTTTCCCAGGGTCTTCAAAGGCCCTCTCAGACACACTGGACTCTACGCACAGTAAGAAGAAGGGACAATGTCTTGCTCGCTGTTGTGTCCATTTAATCACTGGAATAGATATTCGTAATAGAGGAGCTATTCATAAAGATCAAATATGGATGCTAATTTTTACACTCTTACTCCCTCAAGATGCTGTATTTTGATCTATGCAAGGACTGTCTCTTGTTCATCTCCACCAGAACTTCAACTCCAAGAAGGCAGAGATTTGTGTCTGGTTTGTTGCTTGCTATATTCGAAATGCCTAGAACACTGTCTGGCAAATATTAATACTCAGTAATTTAAAAATAAACAAATAAATAAAAGTAAAAATAAAATAAATACATTTTTATCCTAAATGCCTAACCTAGTGTCTAGACCAGAAATATGCTTAATAAGTGTGTGAAGAACGAGTATTACAAGGGGAGAAAAGGGGTGTAGGGGTAGGGAAGACCTTAAATATTTAAGCCAATAAAATCAAATTATCTCATTTATAACAGAGTAATTATTAAATAAACATCCACTAGATAGACTACATTAAGCCATCAATAAAATGACTATATGCTACTTGATTTTTAAGCATGTATATGTATTTCTTTGATAAAAATAGATTTTAAAATTATATATGTGCTTTTTCACAAGATAAGTGAAAAGAAGTTTTGCAATATGATTGGAACTAAGTAAAAATAAAATTTATGAATGTAAAAAAGACTAAGAAGCTAGATTATTTCAGGATAAATGAGTTAATGGCTGATTCTTATGCTCATCTTTTATCCATATTTGCAGAATTTTCTATCCTACACATGCTTTGCTTTTGTAATGAGAAAAAAGAGAAAATGAAAGAAAAATAGATGGAAGGAAATACCTTAAAATTCTAACAATGGTTGAATGTGGTTATGAGGACATGGGTTTATTTTTTTTCTAATTATTTTCTCTATCTTTAAATATTTTTGAATTATTTGCATTATTTGTTTAATGAAAACAAAGAAACTTGCAAGAATCTAATTTGCTATGCAGTCTGAGATATACTTTGCAAAATCAAATATTTGTCAGTAACTTGAAGCTCACACCAAGTGTCAAATTTTGAAAAAGGAAACTTTTACAGGTTATCAGTAGAAGCCAGAGTTGTGACTTCCCAGAAAAATCCCAGAAACTTTTAGCCATGGGCACCAAAATATGCCCAGTGTTCCTGGTGGGGTGGGGAGGTCGTAGGGGCTGAGTCCGGGCCACTGTGGAATCCTTAATATTCCCAGAGAAATTCTATGGCAGGACTGATTGATGGATGATATATAATTAATTTCACTTGACAAGCATAAAGGAAAAATTTCCCTCAGCCACTGTAACCTGAGCTAATGAAACCCTATTTAACCAAGGGTGTGTATTTAGACTGGATCTTACCTTAGTGACTTAGCCATTAGTAGGAATTCATTGTTTACTTTTAGGATTCTTATCAGTACTTAGACTCTGTTTGCATGTGATTTTCACCTGATTGCTCAACATGCTCAAAGTTATATGATTTGGGAATAAACGAAAACATTGCAAGATCACAAAAAGCTAATCTCAACTATCTAATCTGTTTCAAACTTTATGATTTTCTCTTCTTTTTCAGGATGCATTACGGCTTTCTCGGGAAAGATCCTATAAACACACAAGACACTTGTTTCAGGTCATGTAAAATACAAGATTCTATCATTTCCCTTAAGGCTTTTGGAGATTCAGGCCACGTCATCACACTTAAACATCCTGCCCCAATTATTCCTACAATTCCCCTGAGGCATCACTTTGGAGAACCTCCCCTTGGGTCTGCTGCCCAGGAATCTGCCCTGTATACAAAGTTCCAGAAAAGAAAATGAGCTCCAGGAGTTCATAAGAAACATTTTGGGGGCCCAAAACTGGTTAACACTGGACAGGAGGCAGGAGAGCTTAATTCTGCTTACACTTTGCCCAGTCCATATGACCTTGGGCAAGTCACCCAACTTCTAGGGACCTCCATTTCCTCATTTTACAAGGACAGACTTGAAGTCTGTTTCAGCTCTAAAACTCAGACTCAGAAGAAATCGCTTTGATGGTCAGTGGCAGGAAGGCCCAGGGCCCCACCATCCTAGTGAGAGAAATGGGGACTTACGTACCATTTAAGTCTCAGGGGAAATGTGAGGGATTCCCATCCAGCCCTACCTACTTTTGGAAAACTGAGCAATGAGAGTGGAGATTGAACAACCTTAAACACTCCTCCAAATAAAAGGCCTGGATGCCTCAGGTAAGTGGGCATTTGTCTTTCTCCTGGTTGGTTGGAGCTGTGTTTATTTCCATGGCAAAGACACAAGCTCATAACTGTGCCATGCGGAAGTGTTCATGAAAAATTAGGAGGCAGCGACAGCTGAACACCAAAAGGGTTGGTTCTGTGAGCCCTTGGATATTGGCAGCCTTGAGAACCTTCCAGAGACCTACTCTAGGGCTGCTGTGATGTCATCCAGCGCCTGGGGCAGGCTACAAGCCCCAGCACTGCCTTCACTTATCCCCACACAAATGTCCCTGTCCTCTGCCAGGTGTGCTCACAAGGGGTGGCCCAGATCTATGGTGGGGGAGGAGGGCACACTCCAGGAGCAGCTTTCTCCTGGCTCTCTGCTCAGGAGCCACAGGACAGCCTGCTTTGCTCTCCAGGCCGAAGAGGGTTTTTTGATGTCTGCTTAGCCCTCATCTCTATACACCTTTGGTGGGAGCCTACGTCCCTCTCTCAGCCTTCCTTGGGGATTCTGGCTCCCTACCTTCTGCATTCTGCCACTGCTTTGGATATCTCAGAATTCAAAGGGAAGCACTAGAGTCAGGCCCTGTTTCCCCTTCCTCTTCCTCTCTGAATCCAGTTCTACCTCCACACAATACAGGGTCAGTGTTCCCAAAGCATCACTCAATGTCACTTACCAGCTCAAAAAGCCAACGTCACCCTATTTCCTGGTAATTAAATACAAATTTCTTAGCCCAACCTTCAATGTTCTTTGTCACCAACCTTACCTCCAAGTTCTCCCTAACATTCACCAGACACCCCAACTCAAATGGAAAATCCCCCTCAAAGCAGCCCAGACTTACTTATCTGTACATTTTGCTGGCTCTACACACACACACACACACGCACACACGCACGCACGCACCACACCAGTTTTGCAGAGCTCATTCATCCTGCAAAGTCCAGCTTGCCGGACTTTTCTCGTGGGAAGCATACTTGACATCTCTCAGCTTGAAGTCTTCTGAACTCCTTAACTTTCTGATTCACACCTGTTTGGAAATATTTAGCACATTCTAGCTAAAGCCACAAAGCTAAAGGAACAAAGATTACTAACAATCTCATCTGTTCTATCTTTGTACATAGTAGATTTCTCAATGAATGCTTAATGAACCAAGAGTACTGGTCAACCAGATGCTGCAGACTGATTACACACCTCTGGGTCACTAAGGCAAAAAGCAGTTGTGAGTACCAGAAGTTGGAATCCACAAGTTAGAAATGCATGCATCTTCCTCTTAGAGGACAAACTTCCTTCCAATGAAGAATAAACGGCTCCTCACAAATCAAGATGCTATGGCTGAGACACTTTTTTGTCACAGACTCTTATTAACACCTAAGAAAACCTCTCCCCATAAAAATATACTTCTTCACACCCAGGCACATATTAATGTACAATTTTTAATTTGGTAATAAATTCAAACTTACAAAAAGTTAAAGAATAAAAATAGCATAAGAAACTTCCATATACTTTTACCCAAATTTGCCGATTAACACATTTTCTTTTATCATTTGACTCCCTAGTGTGTCCATTCTTGCTCCACATGTGTCTCTGTGTGGGTACACATAGTCACAGATTTTTAAATTTTTTTAAGTTTATTTCTTTAAGTAATCTCTACATCCAAAGTGGGGCTCCAACTCACAACCCCGAGATCATGAGCCACATACTCTACCAACTGAGACAGTCAGGAGCCCCCACATATTTTTTAAATTATATATATATAAATATATATATATATATAATTTTTTCCTGAACAATTTGAAGGTCAGTTGCATACTCAAAGCCTTTTACCCCTAAATATGTATGTATCTCCTAAAAATATTTCATACATATTCTCTTATGTAATTACAGTATAGTTATCAACTTTATAAATTTGTATATTTTTATTGAATCCACCATCCTTATTTTAATGTGTCAGTTGATCTAATATTATCCTTTATAGCATTGTTTTTTCCTTTAGCGCAGGATCCAGTCTAGGGTCAAGTATTGCATTTCACTGTCATGTCTCTTTAGCCTCCTTTAGTCTAGAACATTTCTACAAATTTTCTTTGTTTTGTTTTTGTTTTTGTTTTTAGAGAGAGAGTGGCATGGGAGGGGCAGAGGGAGAGGGAGAGAGAGAGAATCTCAAGCAGGCTCCACGCCCAGCACGAAGCCCGGTGCAGGGCTCCATCTCACAACCCCAAGATCATGATCTGAGCTGAAATCAAGAGTCGGATGCTTAACTGACTGAGGCACCCAGGTGTCCATGTCTGTTTTGTTTGTTTGTTTTTAATAAACTGTACACCCAACATGGGGCTTGAACTCACAACCCCAAGATCAAAAGGCACAGCTAACTGAGCCAGCCAGGCACCCCTCTTTGTCTTTCTTTTTTTTTTTTTTTTGCTATTAATATATTTAAAGAATAAAGATCCCCTCACTTTTTTTTTTAAAGAAATTAAATAGAACATTTTTCATTTAGTGTTTGAGGTTTCTTCGTGACTAGATGGAGATTTTGCGTTCTAGTCTGGCAAACTATGGAAGGCCTGCTGTGTCTACCACACAGTGTGTCCTTCTGTTCCTCATTGGTGAAGTTCATTTTGATCACCCAGTGAGGGTGTTGTGCAATTTCTCCACTATATAGTTGCTGTGCTTTGTTCTTCCTGGCAACTGTGACAGTCTGTGGAGACTTAAAAGTGTCTCTTAAAGGAGATACTTCACAACGACATTAAGATCCCGCTCCTCGTCACATTTACCTAATACAATTTGTTTTTGTTTTTATTTTTTAAATCTCTCTCTTTTTTTTTTTTTAAGATTTTATTTATTTATTTGACAGATAGAGACGGCCAGCGAGAGAGGGAACACAAGCAGGGGGAGTGAGAGAGGAAGAAGCAGGCTCATAGCAGAGGAGCCTGATATGGGGCTCGATCACACAACGCCGGGATCATGCCCTGAGCCAAAGGCAGACGCTTAACCGCTGTGCCACCCAGGCGCCCCTACCTAATACAATTTGTAGTCATTCACAGACATCTGAAGGCCTTTGGTGTCCTCTGAGTTAAAAACACTATTATGTGCCGCTTGTTTTTCTCTGGTAGGGGCAGTGAGTTGACATTAGGTCTATTACACACATTTCTCAGCACGGTATAGACGTCGAAATCAGAAAACCTCCACCTCTTGCCAGCTCTAAACTTTTCACCTGGGTTGCTGTGAGGACTAAATAAGGTCACGGATAGGAAGCTCCCGAGTCCTTGGCATATGGCCTCTATCTGATGAATGTCAGTCCCCTTTCCTTCCTTATGATGAATTAAATGCTATTGAGGCAGAGCCACCCAGGCCCAAGGATCCGAAGGAAAGTAATGCCCCGTGGGGGATCTCAGCTACTGTCTTTGCTGAGATCAAGATGCATGGGGCCTTGGGCGAACTTCTTAACCTCTCTGTGCATCAGCTCCTACATGTGTAAACATCTTAAGTACCACCTAAATTCATAGCATTGTGAGGGTTACATAAACTAGCATGCACAGAGGGCGTAGAACAGTGCCAGGCACCCAGTAGGCACCGTATGCATGTGAGCTCTTACAGGTGGACATAAGCTCCATGAGGGGAAGGAGTTTGCTCCCTGAATGACCCCCGCTGCTAAAAGAGTGTCCTGCACCTAGTCAGCCACGATACCCCAAGAAATGCTAAGAAATCAGGAAGGGCTTTGAATTCTCCAACTAATGTACAATTTCTTTCTTGGCTTGCTGTTGCCTACAGCTGGCGGAGAGAACTAATTAGGATCAAACTCTTTGAGGAATACTTCGCTCCTACTGACTCCTGGCAGGCAATTCCTCAGTTGGAGGCTTTGTTCTCTTATCACAGGACAGGAAAGTAAAGGCCAGAAGCAGGTGCAGCCAATCAGGGCAGGCCAAACAGTATGGCTGGCAGAAAAGCTCTCCCCAGTCCTCACCACCAGCAGAAAGAGGGAAATAACTACAGGGTGCCTCTGTCTTGTGTGCTGCCTCCTTCCAAAACAGTGTGACCTCTGGTTTAACTCCCTTCATTGCAAAGCAGGGGTTCCCAAGCAGTAGGTTCCATCAAGAGGTTGTGGGTTAGGGAATGCACATTGAAAGCAAGCACTGTCTGCAGACTCAATGGTCAGTCTGTCTCGTCATCAATGAGATACATCCTCAGTGGGTTTAAGGTGGAAACCAGGATCTCTGAAAGTGCTTTTTCTGACCTCTCGTAAAAATTGTTGAAAAGGCAGATTCCAAGGCCCTGCTTCAGAAGTGCTAAATCAGCATTGGTGGGGATGGGTGGAAGAGGAAAGGGAGACTGGGATGGGGAGTGGAAAGGAGAAGTGGGGTAGGGAGGGCAAGCAGAGGAGAGATCTGACTTTTTTTTTAATTAATGAACTTTATTTTTTAGACCAGTTTGAGATTTACAACAGAATTAAGCCAAAAGTACACAGCATTCCCAAATAACCCATGCCCCCACATCCTCACAACCTCTCCCACTATGGACATCCTCCACCAGGTGGTACAACTGTTACAATCCATGAACCTACTTCATACATCATTATCACCCAAAGCCCATAGTTTACATTAGAGTTCACTCTGGATGCTGTACATTCTATGGGTTTGGACAGTTGTGTAATGACAAGTACTCACCTTATGGTGTCATACAGAGAAGTTTCACTGCCCTTAAAGTCCTCTGTGCTCCACCTATTCTTCTCTCCCTCCCCTTGACTCCTTGCAACCTCTGATCCTTTGTAATGCCTCTGTAGTTTTACCTTTTCCAGAACGTGAGAATCATACCATATGTAGTCTTTTCAGATTGGCTTCTTTCACTTAATAATATGCATTTAAGATCCCCTCATGTTTTTTCATGGCTCAATAGCTCATTTCTTTTTGGTACTGAATGAAATCCCATTGTCTAGATGGACTGTTTTTTTTTAATCCATTCACCGACTGACCATCTTGGTTGCTTCCAGTTTGGGCAATTATAAATAAAGCTACAATGAACATCCATGTATGGGTTTTGCATGAACAAAGGTTTTCAACTCCTTTGGGCAAACACCAAGAACCGCAATTGCTAGATTGTATGGTAAGAGTATATTTAGTTCTGTAAAACTGTCAAACCGCCTTCCCAAGTGGCTGTACCATCCTGCATTCCCATCAGCAGTTAGTGAGAGTTCCTGTTCCTCCACATCCTCACCAGCATTTGGTGTTGTCAGTGTTTTGGATTTTGGCCACTCTAATACGTATGTAGAGGTATCTCATTGTTTTAATTTGCAATTTCCTGATAACTGATGGTGTTGAACATCTTGTCATATGGTTACTTACCATCTGCTTCTTTTCTTCGGTGAAGTGTCCATCTGGGTCTTCTGCCCATTTTTTAAACTGGATTGTTCATTTTTCTGTTGTTGCATTTTAAGAGATCTTTGCATATTTTGGATAAGAATCCTTTACCAGATGTGTCTTTTGCAAATATTTCTTCTAATTTGTGACTTGTCTTCTTATTCTCTTGAAAAATCTGCCTTTTTAACCAGCTCATTCATATGTACAATAAACTTTGACGGTCACTGTCCCTTGAGGAGTGAGAAAATCTTTCCTTCAGCCATCAAAGCATAACAATGCACTTAGTTTTGCTTGTAAACACAACCCTATAAATAACAAAAGTTATAAATGTATAATGAATATAATTAAAATGCATATTTGTAAGCATCACAAAAATATCTTTAATAGTTCTTCTCTAGTTTTATGAAAATGGATAGAGCATTAGAAAAAGTCAGGAGCCCTAGGTTCTAGAGGGAACTCTGGGGGTGCCTGGGCGGCTTAGTCGGTTAAGTGTCCGACTCTTGATTTCAGTCAGATCATGATCTCAGGGTCGGGAGATCAAGCCCCACATAGGACTCTGCACTCAGCATGGAGCCTGCTTGAGATTCTCTCTCTCCCTCTCCCTCTGCCCCTTCCCACCCACAGGCACTCGTGCTCTCTCTCTCTCTCTTTCTCTCAAATGAATGAATTAATTAAATCTTTAAAAATAAATAAATAGGGGCACCTGGGTGGCACAGCGGTTAAGCATCTGCCTTCGGCTCAGGGCGTGATCCCAGTGTTATGGGATCGAGCCTCACATCAGGCTCCTCTGCTAGGAGCCTGCTTCTTCCTCTCCCACTCCCCCTGCTTGTGTTCCCTCTCTCTCTGGCTGTTTCTATCTCTGTCAAATAAATAAATAAAATTAAAAAAAAAAAACTTTAAAAATAAATAAATAAAGGGAACTCTGCTACCAATCAGCTATATGACCTTCGACAGGTCTCTGTCCATCTTTAGCCCCCAGTTCTCTCAGGTATAAAAATGAAGAGGATGAATTCGACAAGCTTTAAATTTCCCTCTATCCTGTGGTTCCATCTTTTCATCAAAGCCAAGGCAAGAATCATTTTTCTATCAATGAAACTTCTGAGTAAACATGGGTGGGTACCTATTCACAAGAAATGACTTTGATTTGGCATCCCCTAGACTCAGGGTAACAATCTTCAGAGCCAGGATTTAATGCAGATTTGACTGATGCATAGATTAAACAAGGTGGGCATCCCCACCAACATGCCACTGTGGTCGGTAAAACAAACCCAGATTGATAATGGCTAAATTTAAATGAGAAAGTGTATGTGTACATATACACAATTACATATAGGGCAGAACATAGGAAATTTCAGACTCAACAGAGTTTGTGAATGCAAAGAGAGACAAAAATAGAAACCATCAAATAGCCAGATGGCTGAGCTTTCTATTTTTAAATATCTCATGAGTTCTGCGGGAGTATGTCAATGAGTGGAACTAAGAAAAATGTGGTAACCTTGAGTGTTTCTGTTTTTTAAACAAAACAATATCACACAGGGTGTCAAATAGCAAAGGAATTATATAATGAAATGAAAGAAGTGAATGCTTTTAAGTCCCTCAAGCCCAGCCTTTAATATTACACCATGATTCAAGCACTAATCAAAACCTTCTTCATGCTTGAGGCTGTGAGTTATTTACAATGACGGTAATATTTCCAAGAAATACTGAAATCAGTAGGTGAAGTTACCTTTTTCCCCTCTCTCAAATTTCTACACTCAACTTCTCTTCAAATGTCCTTATAGAGTCACGGGGTAGCCCACAAAATGCGACAGAATCAACATATCCATGGGTCATCGATGAGCCGAACTTCGTGAAACATCTAAGAAAATGTGTTTGGAAAAGAACTGCATGGTTTAGAAGAATTTTAGAGTAACTCACGAATCGGCTAACCCAGTCAAAAGATTACTCACTTAAGAATGATATAATTACTTTCAGTTTGCTTAAAGCCAGGGAAAAGTTGACACAGCGATTAAAGGAAAATGGGTGAAAAAAATAGAGTTACATTATACCGACTAAATTCAGGCTGTTCCAAGGAGTAGGCCCAAGGCTTATTTGAGGAAAGATTATCTTGACAAATTGGATAAACATTTTCTGCATGACAGGACGCTGATGGAGAGTCGGTTCTGCAAGCACACCTGGTGCTGGTTTGCTTAGTGTTTGACCAAGGTGTTCAGCTCGCCGGAGTTCTCCCAGGGGCTTTGTTTACCGTTTGGCAGGTAGAGGCAGAGCCGGGGTAGGCCTTGGTAACGGTTGTTGGGCTCTGCAGATGTCTTACCCCACCCCAGCCCCACCCCCATCTCCCCGTTTGAGCTAAAACAACTCTTGGCTAGACCGGTCCACAAAAGCTAACAGCAGACTTCAACAAACAGTTCATGCTTAAGGAGGCCTGCAGTCTAATGTCCCCGAGGCAAATAAAAATGGCAAATGCAAATAAATGCACGAACACCCCCACCCCCTCCCTTGGTTTCCTTCCATAGCCAACTGGGATGGAGAGGTCAGGTCCCACTCAAGGCATTGCTATGGATGCAAATTTTCCAGCGCACAAATTATTCTACTACCAGGCTAGAGAAAGTGGGAATTCAGTGCTTTTCTACTCAAGCCCATGCTTACCTTAGTCCAAATGACTGTAGATATGGAGAGACTGATGATCTCCCCTAAGGCCTTTGTGGAGACTCTTGTGTTCTCAAGTTACCTAACTATCTGTGGTCAGGTCCCCAAAAGTGTCTTTGCTGTGGCCTGGCATCCTCAAGAAGCAATCCATTTCTGGAGGCAGTAATTTGCATAATGGCTTCCTAGGGTTGGTCATTCAGCACTTTCTAGAAAGTGCTGCTTTATTATTCAGGGAAGCACTAATTTGGGGAGCAGCACCCCCAGAGATGTCATTAGACAGTGTGGGAGTTCCCATTGCATTCAGGCCCCCAAAGCGAAATGAATAGCCCCATTGTTACGATGATTTTGCATTTTGCTAGGTCAATTTCACTCAACCAAAATTGCCTTGTGTTAACTAATTTAAGTCAATTTGTAGCTCATCCAGTGGTTCCAAGTGAAAAACGCCTCATATTACTGTGTGGGATACGCTGGTTAGAAATGTCATT
Source organism: Ailuropoda melanoleuca (assembly GCF_002007445.2). Lineage (NCBI taxonomy): Eukaryota > Metazoa > Chordata > Mammalia > Carnivora > Ursidae > Ailuropoda > Ailuropoda melanoleuca. The sequence goes on from NC_048218.1 coordinate 81,876,779, forward strand.
AGAGATAACAGTGGTCTTAATTTGTTAAGTCTATAAAGTCTTGAGAAGTCATGCCCAGGTGCCAGGGTGTGAAGCGCCATGGAGCTCCACCCTCTGTCAGCCTCCACTTTGCAATTCTAAAGCTAAGACTTCCATTTTACAAACTACAAATCCATACTCTTCTCATTAACAGAAATGCTCCTCATTCCTTCCCCCATCACACTGCTTCCTCCTTCTGTTCATCCCCTTAACTGTTTTTTAACAAGTAAACAAACCAAATAAAGTAAAATTAAATCCTAGAGGAAAACCAGAACAACGAAATTGCTTGATTCAAACTCATCCGACATTTAATGTGTATGTCCTACCTCCTTAGACATATTTTACGTAACATCCAGGTGAGGTGTTACTTTTACTTTAAAGATATGAGAACTCAAGTTTAGAAAACATTACATGGTAAGTCCATATTCACACAGCTACAGTTTCTGGAAGCCAGGGGTGAATTTCAGTGACTTTCTGTCTGACTCAGTCCTGGTACTCATTTTATCAGACTCCAACTTGTGAGGCACCTGGTGGCTCAGTCAGTTAAGCAGCTGCCTTTGGCTCAGGTCATGATCTCAGGTTACTGGGATCTAGCTTGGGTGTCCCTGCTCAGCAGGGAGTCTACTTCTCCCTCTGTCCTTCCCCCTGCTCATGTTCTCTCTGTCTCTGTCTCTCTGTCAAATAAATAAAATCTTAAAAAAAAAAAAAAGACTCCAACTCCTGAGTCTTCCAAAGATTGAGTCAAAGTGATGATTTTTCCTGCTAGTATTTTAGAGCATAACAAAAAAATTTTTAATGATGTATGTTAATTGTTTCTTATATTCTAAGCCTGATATTTCAAATATAATGTGAAGTGCATTTTTCTGAAAAGTTTTTTTCTTTTTCTCCGTGAGGAAAGTTGTTTTGCTGTGATTTCAATCTTAATTGAAATCTTGGATGTCACTCTAACCATGAATTTATCACTTGTCCTCTGGTGGCCTCAGTTTCTGAATCTGTAAAATGGAAAGAAAAATACTTACTCCCAGGATTGTTAAGCTTTCTTTTTTTTTTTTTAAGATTTTATTTATTTATTTGACAGAGAAAGCGCAAGAGAGCACAATCAAGAGGAGTGGAAGAGGGAGAAGCAGGCTCCCCGACGAGCAGGGAGCCTGACACGGGACTCAATCCCAGGACCCTGAGATCATGACCTGAGCTGAAGGCAGTCACTTATAACCAACAGAGCCATGCAGGTGTCCTGATTGTTAAGCTTTCTTATAGTATTATTTATTCTGCTATTTCTCCCTAAACATTATCTATCACTTTCAGTAAACTATGAGTTCCTTTTAAACATGGACCCTTTTGGCCACCTGGGTAGCTCAGTCAGTTAAGCTGCTGCCTTTGGCTCAGGTCATGATCCCAGGGTCCTGGGAGTGAGTCCTTCATCAGGCTTCCTGCTCAGTGGGGAGTCTGCTTCTCCCTCTACCTTTCCCGCCTGCTCATGATCTCTCTCTCACTCTCTCTCTCTCAAGTAAATAAATAAAATCTTTTTTAAAAATTAAAAATAAACATGGACTCTCTTGTCATCATTTAGGTATCCTCCATTCATTTCTTCAGATTGTATATATCCTATTTGTTGTATAATAAATGACTTATGAGATAGCACTTGTCACAAAGTAGGGTCTTAATAAATGGTCATTTATTTTCCTTTTCTCCTTTCTTATTAAAGACTAATGATCTGTCTATTATAGAAGACAGAAAATAGTTCAAATAAATGACTTTATTTTTTTTTAAAGATTTTATTTATTTATTTGACAGAGATAGAGACAGCCAGCAAGAGAGGGAACACAAGCAGGGGGAGTGGGAGAGGAAGAAGCAGGCTCATAGCAGAGGAGCCTGATGTGGGGCTCGATCCCATAACGCCGGGATCACGCCCTGAGCCGAAGGCAGACGCCCAACCACTGTGCCTCCCAGGCGCCCCCAAATAAATGACTTTAAACACTGAGATAAAAATGGGAGAGATACACAATTGTGCTTCTCTTTCATGGAGGTAAAGGATTCTCTCCAGATGACCAACAGTGGTATAGGCAGGTACATGAACAGGCTGCATTGCAATATACTCCCTACAAGACGAGGCCAGATAATGGAAGACTCAATGTCCAAAATATCAGGGAATGAGGGAACACAACCAATCATCTTGTGTATGTTTTAGAAACTATGAAGAAGCAGTTGAAGGATTGGTCTTGCCTGTCCCATGGCATCACTTTCCTGTATAATTTATCTGGTTGCAGCTTCTCTACTTCTATTAAGGTATCAAGAATCTAGATGGGCACAAAAGAAGCAGAAGGAAAATAACTTAACATGAAAGGAGACAAAATATCCATTCACATTTTATACACAAGAAATTTTGGGAATCACATCTTTTGCTGAGATCAGTCTGGGTCCCAGAGCAGGTCTAATTTCAGAGAATACTAAATATTTTGCCCATAGCCATGAATTGTTCAGATAGAAGGTGCCAAAGGGAGGCAGACAAACTGAGGAACAAGTACTAATCTTGAGGGAACAAAATGCCAAAGGACCTGGTTATGCCAGTTAGTTGTCATGATACGTTGGGCCAGTAACTTTTTTAACAACCATTTGATTCATCAACTGAAAAACTAGAGGGTGAGGAGTTTATCTCTCTAAAGAGATATTCTGCTCTGGTGTCATAATATTTTTATGATATGATTTTCCTGCAGTTGAATTCTGCAGAAGAAAATCACGCAGCTCTGCTGACCAGTAATGACCACTAATCAAGAGGACTCCTTTATATCCTGCCATGTCTTCTGAAACTTCCAACCTCTCTCCACATTCTTACCACCCAGCTTTACTCTCAGCCAAGAATTTATCTCATCCTTTATCTGGAACTATGCTGTCCAATATGGTAGCCACTAGCCAATTGTGGCTATTTAAATTTAAATTAACTTATATTAAAAGTTCACATCCTCAGTTGTACCAGCCTCATTATTTGTACTGTGGAACTACATATGCCCATGGCTACCATATTCAAATAACCACAGGAAGGCAGGAAGAAAAAAACAGAAATGGAAAACAGAAAATGAAATACAAAAGAGCAGACTAAAACCTTATTATATAACCACAGTTACATTAAATGTAAATGGTCTAAATACACGAATTAAATGACAGAAATCGGCAGACTGGATTAAAAACATGACCCAGTTATACGCTGTCTACAAGAAACTCATTTCAAATATAATGATAAAAGCAGGTTGAAAGTAAAAGGATGGAAAAGATATATCATGTAAACATTGGTCAAAGAAAAGCAGAAGTGTTTATTTTAATAACAGATAAAGTAGACTTCAGAGTGAAGAAAACTATCAGAGAGAGAAAGGTACATTATAACAATAAAGAGTCAATCCACAAAGAAGAGATAGCAATTCTGTATATACATCAAACAACACAGCTGCAAATATGAGAGGAAAACTGGTAGAACTGAAAGGGGAAATAGACAAATTCACCATTATACTTGGAAACTTCAATATCCCCTCTCAACAACTGACAGAACAATAGACAAAAGCCAGCTAGAATATGAGAGTCCTCAACACCCTCAGCCAACGGGATCTAATCATCATTTATAGAACATTCCACCCAACAATAGCAGCATACGTACTCTTTTCACATGCCCATGGAACCCATACCAAGATAGATTATATCTTGGTCCTTAAAAAAATTTCAACACATTTTTAAAAATTGAAATCATACAAAATGTGCTCTCCAACCAAAATGTGGTCAAACTATAAATCAATAATAGAAAGATAACAGGAAAATCTCCAAAGACTTAGAAACTACACAACACACTTTTAAATAATCCATTAGTCAAAGACAAAGTGTCAAGGGAAATAAAAAATACACTGAACTGAATGAAAATGAAAATATATTAATATTTAGGGGACAGTTAAGAGCAGATATGGAAGAAATAGAAAAGAAAAAATAGAGAAAATCGGTGAAACAAAGAGCTGGTTATTTGAAAAGATCAACACAATTGATAAAACTCTAGCAAAACTGAAAAAGAAAAGAGGGAAGACACAAATTTCTAATATCAGGAATGAAACGGAATATCTCTACAAATCCTGCTGAACACAAAAGGATAATAAGGGAATACCATGATCAACTCTATACATATAAATCTGACAAGTTAAATAAAAAGTAATAAGCCTTCAAATAATACACTACTCACCCAATATAGATAATTTAAATAGTCCTAGGACTATTAAGGAAATTGAATTCATAATTTTAAAATTCCCCAATAAGAAATTACCAGGCCCAAGTAATTTCACTAGGAAATTCTACTAAATGTTTAAAGAAAATTTAATACCAATTCTACACATTTTTTTCCAGAAAATATAAGAGTAAGAGAAACTTCCAAATTCATTTTACAAGTATGACACTGATATCAAAATTAAACAAACAAAGTACAAAATAACAACAAAAAAACTCCCAAAAAGCTACAGGCCAACATCCCTTGTGAATATAAATATAAAAACCTTTAGCAAACCATTAGCAAATGGAATTTAGCAATATATAAAAAGGACGAGTCACATGACTAAGTGGGGTTTATTCCTGGCATGCAAGGCTGATTCAATATTCAAAAATCAATTAATGTAATCTACCACGTTAACAGGTTAAAGAAGAAAAAATCACATGATTATATCAATGGATACAGTAAAATCATTTGACAAAATTCAACACCCATTCATGATAAAAACTTAAAAAAAAAGTATTGGTGCACTTCCTCAACTTGATAAAGAACATCCACTAAGAACCCACAGGTAACATTATACCTAGTGGAGAAAGATGGAAGGATTTTCCTCTAAGATCAGGAATAAAGGAAGGATGTCCACTCTTATTACTCTTACTCGACACAGTGCTAGAAATTTAAACCAGTGCAAAAAGTCAAAAAACACAGATAAAAGGCATCGAGATCAGAAAGGAGAAGGTAAAACTGTCTGTATTTGAAGATGACATGATTGTCTACATAGGAAATCCCAAGAAATCTGCAAAAAAATTCCTAGAACAAATAAGTGAGTTCAGCAAGATCACAGGTTGTAAACTATGAACACCAGTTCTCTTTTTCCTAGCAATGAACACGTGGACACCAATATTAAAAATACAATGCCATTTATAATTGTTCCCCCAAAATTAATACTTAGATGTCAATCTTTTTATTTTTTTTAAAAAAGATGTTATTTATTTATTTGTCAGAGAGAGAGCGAGAGCACAGTAGGAAGAACTGCAGGCAGAGAGAGAAGTAGGCTCCCTGCTGAGCTAGAAGCCCGATGTGGGACTCGATCCCAGGACCCTGGGAACATGACCTGAGCTGAAGGCAGACGCTTAATGACTGAGCCACCCAGGGGCCCCATTACTTGTTATTACTAATAATAAATCAAATATAACAAAACTGAACAATTAAGGGCACTGGTGATATCTACATTTAAAGGCACTCAGATCCAGCATTTATACACACACACATATACTGAACACACACATTATTTTCACTACAAGTACTTTTCCCCTTTACCATCATCTCTCATAAGCAAATACTCTTAGTATATGAAAACAAGTCTTGGTTTACTTGGCTCATGCAAGAGAATAAACATAAAATGAGGAAATGAGGAAAAACAGAGGAATGTGAATTCTATTCACTTCAGTGAATAGTAATTAAATGCTGGGGCGCTTGGCTGGCTCCGTCAGAAAAGCATGCGACTCTTGATCTTGGGATCGTGAGTTTGAGCCCCATGTTGGATGTAGAGATTACTAAAAACAAATATAAATAAACTTTAAAAAAATTTTTTTTAAATACTAATTGAATGACCAGTAGTATTTAGTATTAAACAATATTCTAAGGACCCAGAGTTGAAGAAAACACAAACGCTGCTCTCAAGGACTTAACAGCTTAGCAGAGAAGATAGGCCCATGAAAACTACTTTCTACTGTATGTGACGGAGGAACACTGAGCTCCCTCACCCAGTCTGGGATGTCAGGGAGGACACCTGAGCTGGGTCAGCAGGATGGGTATCAGACAAGCAAAGGAGCAGTGGTATGAAGTAGCGAGGTACGTCAGACAACCCCAAGTCCCCTACTTTTAGAAGTCACTAGACATTAGCAAAAGGTATGGAGAGAAGAAGCTACAGAGGTGAGCAGAAAACAGGACAAAGAAGCCTTTGTTTACCATGCTGAAAGCCAGGGCTCTATCTTCTTGACTATGAGGAGCCATTAGAGTTTTTAACCTAGAGAGCAACGTGGTTAGAGTTGTGCTTCAGATGGATTTCCTAGTGACAGTGAAAATGATGGACCTGAGAGGGTCAAGAATGGAGGTGATGATACAGGTGTATGCGGGGTAGGGGCAGGGAAACAGGAAGTATAACAGTCCCGGAGATAATAAAGGTAAGAAATCAGGCAGTAGCCATTAAAAATATAAAAGGATAGAGCTGGTAAGACTGTGGTTGCTTGAACATGTGGGTATGGAGGCAGAAACAAAGAAAAGGCAGTGGTCCAGAGTGTCTCCTAAGTCTCTGTCTTGGATAACCAGGAGGTGAGGTGGGGGAGGGGGGTGGAGGGCTGGTGAGAGAGCACTTGCATTCAGAGGAGTACATCAGGAGATGGAGGTGAGCCATTCAGGTGTGCCTAGAGTGTGAAGGCGCATACGTGAACAGGAGGAGGCCCTCAGACGTGTCTTCCTGTTAGAACAGTTGGTGAGTGACAGCTAACCTGGGTTTGCGCAAGAAAACTAGCACCCAAATGGACAGTGATGTAGATACCAAGAAAGCCCAAATCGTCACGCTGGCCTCAAAATGCTATCATTCTGTCACTAAAACACAACGGCATTCAAGAGACCAGCAAATGACAGCAATGGCGGTTCAGGTTTGAAATGGCAGAAGGCAGAATAAGGACGCCAGCTGGGGGAGTTGCAGTGCTCTGGCCTCACATCTGCTTTTCACAGGACTAGGAGCAGTTACACACAGGCCACTGCCCTCCTTTCTCGTCTGAATAAGGAACAAGGAAATGCCACCTACACGATGTGACAGGATACCAGGAGAAAAGCCTCAGTCACTTGTGTAAAGTAAGCACCGCCCGACTCTGCCAGGCCCACATGGCCTCGTAGCCCTTGTGACTCTCTGCCCCTTCACTTCTCCCTCCCTCCCCTCCAGCCAGGGCCCCATTCCTCACATCCCAGCTCTGTAAACAATCAGGTTGTTTATTGTGATTTTGAGGATTATAGAGGTAAAAGGCCCTTTAAAAAAAAAATGTGTTCCTCTTTTTGCAGGTGCCCCTTACCTATCAAATAACTTTCATTTGCCCCCACGTTCCAGGCAACTATGTGCTTTCCCTCTGCTGTTTGCAGTCTTAGTCACAGCCCCATGGAAGGATTAGGTACAAATGTCACTCTGCCTTTTCCTTCAATAGATTATGCAAGTAGAAGTTGAATTGTGTAAATGCATATTAGCTCTTCCCTCCAGTGCTAATCCAGCAAGCTGTGTTTGAGATCTTTTTTTTTTTTTTTCCTTCCTTGCAGAGGGATAGAATGAGCAAGCAAAGAGTCATACCTTTCTTTCTCTTGGCAGACAGGAATATTGAACTGAGAAGCCTGCCAGACTGCCGATCCAGGTATGGAATGTGTCCAATAACCTAGGGACTGAAATTCAGGATGGCGGCTAACTGTTCTGGTGGGATTTACTGGAAACGATTTCTTTATGAAGAAAATTCTGTGAGGGGCCCCATTCAGCGCAGTCATGACAGTAAGACCTCCCATGCACAAGAGGGGCAGTGCGAAGAACACTTTTACTAGAGAGTAAAATCGTAACTGGTAAACTAGACAGACGGGCTGCATCATTCTCTGTGGTAGCCCAGCAGAGCTAATCTCAATTTTGTTTAGTCTCGTCACTTCTGGACTCAGAGCCCACTTCTCCTTCAGAACTGCATGCACCAGAGACTTCTAAGTATGGTCTGGGGACCCATGCCATCTGATTGTTACTGGTTAGCTGCGAGTATAGTACTTGAAAGTATGCCCTTTGAAACGATATTAGTAGTCAGTAAAGGTAATGTCATATCTAATCTTTTAAAAGTTAGGCTTGTCTTTTTTTTTAATTATTTTTCTAATAATTCATTTTCACTTTATTTTTTAAAAGTATATATTGGCTGAGGTTTAGAGCATTTAAAAAAAAAATCTGGACTCCCCCCAGATTGTTTGAGAAGCACTGGTACAGATAACGGACCACCGTACAGAATTCAGGTGTCTTGGCTGTCGCCTCGCTCTCTCGTCAACTATTTGTATGGACAATTCACTTCATTGCAAAGGATACGAAGTCCACATCAATAATTAATAAGGGAGTGGGGCTCACTGGACTTCAACAATACCGCCAAACTTAACAGCATCACTTTTTACCTAAACTAAAACCTACAGACCGTTCTTTGGCTTTTCTTTTTCCCCCCGTTCAACATATTCAACTGGACAAAGTCATGTGGATTCTTTTCCTGAAATGCGCCTCACATCGCCTGTCTTCTGCCATATTTTAGGTCTCTTCCTAATTGAGCTCCCTGTCTCCAGACTTGGCTCCAGCCATGTTGCTGTTAGAGAGACCTTTCTAAAATGAAGATGTCAAGGGGGCACCTGGATGGCAGAGCCCGTTAAGCATCTGACTCTTGGTTTTGGCTCAGGTCATGAGCTCAGGGTTGTGGGATCGAGCCCACTTTGGGCTCCGTGTTCAGCAGGGAGTCTGCTTAGAGTTTCGCTCTCCCTCCCCCTCTTCCCCTCCCCTCCATGCATGCTCTCGCTCTCTCTCTCAAATAAAGAAATAAATCTTTTAAAAAATAATTTAAAAAATAAAATGAAGATGTCATTCCTCTGCTTACGGAAGAGGGCCTTGTTGCCTTGTACAACACATTCCAAACTCTGCTGACCCTCCAAAACCTTGGGTAACTGGTTTTATCCAACCTTCTTGGCCTCATCTTTAGCCACGTTCCCCAAATCACCCTAAGCTCTAATCACTCTGGGCTCCTTGCTGCTCCTCAGACACACGATGAACCCTGGTTACACCTCCAACCATACCTTGTTTCACACTGTCGCCTCTTCCTCCGTGGCTCCCTGGCACTTCCATTTTTCAAAGCCAGCTCATGCTGCTCTCTGTATTTTCTCTGGCATCCCTTTTCCTCCAGATGTAATTACCCCTTAACCCATGCTTTCCTCTTGCTTTATACTCATAACAATATTTTATATAGTTGTTTACCTGTTCTGTCTCTGCTTTTCCTTCCAACACCAAGATACTTCGTGAATCCTAATCATCTCAGCAACTAGTACAGTGCCCCACATCTAGAAGACGCTCCATTGTTTATATCAACAGTATGAGTTGAGACACTCTTTCATTTATTCTCTCATTTCTTCATTGGAGACCACCAAGTCTAGTCAAGATCTCACTGTGACTAAGATAGACAAGGTCACAGCCATCATGGAACTTACATTACAGTGTAGGAGACACAAAACAAACAAACGGGGTGATAAACAAACGTAAATAAACAAACAAGATAATTACACATTGAGATCACTGCTATGAAGGAGCTAAGCTGATGAGATAGAGCCCGCTGAGGGGAGGTCACTCTTCGCAAAAAAAATCAGGAGCATTCTCTCAGAGAAGATGACACTTGAGCTGAGATCTGAAAGTTGAGAAAAGCAGAAGGGGAAGAGGGACTGGTTTGTTTAAGGAACTGAAATAAGGCCAACGTGGCTCGGGCATAGTGAGCAGGGTTGAGTGGTATGAAATGAAGTTGGAAAAAGACCCCAGTATGAAGGACCTCACCAGGGTGCAGTAAGGAGTTTAGATTTTACTCTGAGCTAGAAGTCTTTGAAGTGTTTTATGCAGGGGAGTTGGCTTGGTCAGAATAAAATTTTAAGGCATTCACTCTGGTCCCTGCTGAGAGTGGATTAAAGAGCAGGAGATCAGGAGACAGATGAAGGAGTTATTCCAGGATTCTAGGCCAGAGGTGATGATTGCTCAGACTTGGGGTAGGAGAGCAAAGGCGGGGATGGAGACAAGTAGGCATGTCAGAGATGTCATTTAGAGGTCAAGTTAAAAGGCCTTGGTGACAGACTGAATGCGTGTGAAGTCAGGGGGAGGTAATCAAGGATGACCCTGCTGTCTTGGCTTGAGCACCAAGGTAGCAATTGGTGGTATTGATTGAATTGATGAAGGTTTGGTAAGGAAGCATTCAGGATTGGGCTCTGTGTGGTGGGCTGGGGGAGAGACTAGGAATTGAGAGCTCTGTTTTGGATGCAGATTTTTGTTAGCTGTCTAAGAGAAGCAACTAAATGATAGAAAAGGAAACTGAGGCTGAAAAACAGGTATACAGGTATCAAGTGTTAGAACTGCTCGAGCCCATCTGACTCACAGGCACTGAGCTAAGCAGCCTCTTCGCCAGGATATGGGAGCTAGCAATTATTTCTTTCAGGTATAATTGGGATATAAGTACAAAAGATTTGGGAAGAGAAAGGTAAAAGAGATGGAAAAGAACAGTTTTTGTTCTTTTAAGTTTTGTGTGTGGGGGGGGGGGTTCTTCCCCCTCCAGCACTATCTTAAGAGAAAGAAAAAGAGAGACACAGAATAACCTCTGTCCTGGGGTCTAGTTAAGAACATGCACTCTGGGGCAGCTGGTGTTCAGAGACTATCTCTACCAGTTACCCCTGTGTGACCTTGAAAAGGTTCCTTCAAATCTCTGCACCTCAGTTTCTGATCTATAAAATATGTTATAAAGAACCTACCACCAAGTGTTATCATGAAGATTGAGCGAGTGAACGTGTGTGATGAGTGCTTCCAATGCTGCCCGACACACAGCAGGAGCTTGGAGTGTGAGCTCTCATCTGAGCTTCTGCCAAGGGTGGGCGTCCTGCGATGCTGAACCCTTTCCAGTCAGCCAGACGAGCCAAGCCGTCTCGCCCCGGGGTCTTTTCCTAGTTCTGCTCTAAGGAGACACGTGTGGCCCTAGAAACCACCATGCTATGTAAATTGTGTAATGAAAACCACCGGGTTTATGGGAAAATGGGGTTTAGTGGCACAACACTCAAAAACATCTTCAGAGACACATTTAAATGTATAGGAATCAAAATTTAAAATGTTTGAGCTTCAGAGGCCACTATCAAGAGAGTGAAAAGACAACCCATAGAACTGGAGAAATTATTCACAAATCATGTATCGCATAAGGGTCCAGTACCCAGAATATGTTTATGGAACATTTACAACTTAATAACAAAAGGCATACAATCCAATATAAAAATGACCAAAGGACTTGAATAGACATTTCTCCAAAGAAGAAATACAAGTGACCAACAGGCATACTAAAAGATGTTGACCCTTATTAGTCATTAGGGAAATGCCAATCAAAGTTACAGTGAAATACCACTTCACACATACTAGGATGGTGGGAAGAAAAAAGAAAAGAAAAAAGAAAAAGGAAAGGGAAGGAAGAAGAAAGAAAGAAAGAAAGAAAGAAAGAAAGAAAGAAAGAAAGAAAGAAAGAAAAAGAGAGAGAGAGAAAGAAAAAGAGAGGGAGGGAGGAGGGACAAAGGAAGGAAGGAGGGAAAGAAAGAGGGAAAACACCAGATATTGATGAGGCTAGGGAGAAATTAGAACGCTCATATTGCTGCCAGGAGTGTAAACTGGTGCAGCCACCATGTGGAACAATTTGGTGGCTCCTCAGTGAGTTAAACAGAGATTTTCCATATGACCCATAAGTTCCATTTCAAGGCATATTCCAAAAGAAGTGAAAACAAAAACTTTTGTATGAATATTTGTAGCATCTCTATTCACAATAGCCAAAAGGTGGGAATGACACAAATGTCCATCACCTGATAAACAGGTAAACAAAATGGGGCAAATCCAAATTGCAGAGTATTATTCACCCATAAAAAGGAACGAAGATGCGTGCTTCACATGGAGGAGCCCTGAAAACGTCCTGCTAAGTGAGAGAAGTTGGATCGGAAGTCCACATGATTCCATTTAGAGATCTCCAGGATAGGCAAAGACGACGCGCTAAATACTGAATTCTTACCACACGTCAAGTACTGTGCCAAAACTTTCACATGTATAAACTGATTTAGTCTTTATTAAAACTGTATGATGTATCATTATTAACCCCCATTTTATATTGCGACACAAACCTAGGATTTATTTTTTTATTTTTTATTTTTTTGTAGATTTTATTTATTTATTTGACAGAGAGATAGAGACAGCCAGCGAGAGAGGCAACACAAGCAGGGGGAGTGGGAGAGGGAGAAGCAGGCTCCCAGGGGAGGAGCCCAACATGGGGCTCGATCCCAGGATCCTGGGTTCACGCCCTGAGCCAAAGGCAGACGCTTAATGACTGAGCCACCCATGCACCCCACAAACCTAGGATTTAAATCTAAAGAGTCTAGTTACAGAGCTTGTGTCCATAACTGCTATATAACCGTGAGTGAAGACATCCATATTTTAATATTTTTTTTTTAAACTTCATGCTGGTTCATCATGTCTGTAGGCTGCATTAGCCACACAAATCACCAGTTTGCAACCACTGCCAGAATTTTCTTCTCTCCCTTCTTAGAGAGCCTTGTATGCCTCTTTTTGGAGCAAGACAAGCGTGGGTCCCACACATCATTTGCTTTGTGTCCTTTTTCTTTATCTGCAAAATAGGTACAAATAGACCTACTTTGCAGGGATGCTGTAACGTACAAATTTAAGTATGTAAAGTGCTATGTCTGAAACCTTGGAGGCAAGAAATAAAGGCGAGGATGGGGTATTTTTTAAGTTTTTTCTGTTGTGTGCGTCTCCTTCCTACAAGGCAGGCGTGTGTAAAGCCGCGTGTGGTAAACCAGCACAAAGCACGGCACCTGATGGAGCCAGGTAACGAGAGGCTTTGCTTGGTTGCCATTCAGTGTAATCTATTTTACACCATTTTTGTTTTCTAACTAAGAAAATCATATAAGCTCATTTTAAAATGAAGGAAAAAGACGAAAGATAGGGAAAAATTAAAATTATTCTGACTAGGGGGGCATGGATGGCTCAGTCAAACATCTGCCTTGGGCTCAGGTCATGATCCCGGGATCCTGGGATTAAGCCCCACACCGGGCTTCTTGCTCAGCGGGGAGTCTGTTTCTCCCTCTCCCTCTGCCCCTCCCCCCACTTGTACTCTCTCTCTCTCTCAAATAAATAAAATCTTTAAAAAAATTAAAAATAAAACTATTCTGACTATATGTCTCCATCTAAAAACAATATTTTTATATTTTAGTATTTATCTTTCCATACTTACTTTTATGGATATGCATCCATGTAAGTTATTTGGTCTTATTCTGATTTTTTACAACATGAAATTGTTCAAAACATATTTCTCTATGAACTGGTTTCTTCTTTAAAAAAAAATACATACACATGTACCCACATGTTTTTTCATTTGAAGACATACATATTTACACCAAGTTTTTAAATACTACTTATTTTTTTAAAACAAATTCTAAAGATATATCTCCCTTTTTCGTGGCACTAACTCCAACTAATTTATAGGCTTTTAAATAAATATATATTTTTTTCTTATCACAAAATCTATGCTAGTTTATTGTAGGAAAAATAGATTTGAATCTTCATTATTGTTTTACTTTATATCCTTCCAACACAAAAATGAGATCATATTTATTTCTATAACTCATTTTTCACTTAACATTATACCTCTTTCCACATTGTTGAATGGCACGATTTTAAATATAGTTTACAATATAATTTCAATGGTCTATATTTTTTCAGCATTCTCTTATAATGAGCACTTAAATAATTACTAATTTTTGCTATTATGATAAAATCTGTGAATACAGTAGTTGATATATAGTAGGTTCTCCATAAATGTGGAATGAATGAATGAGCATATTGTTAAGAATTTATTTTTAATCCACGATCATCTACTCAACCTAAATGAAACTCTTTCTTTCTAACTCAGCTGAAGGCATTAGACATATAAAGAAAATAATATGACTTTGGGAAATTGTCCATACAGAAATCAGAGTAACCACATTTTTAGTCTTCTCTGAGGAATACAACCTGGGATCTAGCAGACAACTTAGTTTCCCTAAGAGTTATAAAATAAGATTTTGTTCCTTAATTTATCTCTAAATGGATTCATAAAGAGATGGTGTTTCCTATGCGATCACACATAACCAGCACAGGCAAGACATGGACGCTTTTAATTTCCTATGACTAAGGGGGCCCAATATGCAAACATGGATCTATCTGCAAAGGGACCAGTCAGTCTCTTCAGAAAGACTGAGAACACTTTACATACTGTGGGAGGTGGGTGGAACCCATGGCGAGTGCATGAGAGCTATAAAATGGCCAAGTTGATTTCTAACAACAATTATGTTTATTTGAAAATATATAATTTCAGAAGAAAAATTAGAATAATGTATCTTTTGCATAAATCAATTAAAGCATTGTCTTACTAATTTGTTTCCTTAGTTAGGGTTTGTAGTCTTAATACTGGTGTTACAGATTTATTTAAGTTTAATTCAGTAAGTTTTTAAAAAATAATTGTACTCTTCTTAAAAATGTTGAACGGACTTGACTTGGAAGTTTCCATTAATTCCTGGGTTAATTCACTCCCATGATTACATGATGGACAACCGGCCTAAGACAATGGAGCAAAATCAGGGTTTGGGGTCATCATCATCGTCATAGCTGATCCTTTTTTTTTTTTTAAGATTTTATTTATTTATTCGACAGAGATAGAGACAGCCAGCAAGAGAGGGAACACAAGCAGGGGGAGTGGGAGAGGAAGAAGCAGGCTCCCAGTGGAGGAACCTGATGTGGGGCTCGATCCCAGAACGCCGGGATCACGCCCTGAGCCGAAGGCAGACACTTAACGACTGAGCCACCCAGGCGCCCCCATAGCCAATCCTTTTATGTCACAACCAGGACAGAGTATATGTCATAGTTAGGACACATTTCTACTTACTATAAACATATTAACTCGTTTCATCAACAGAACAAGCCATTAAGGTAGCAATGCTGTCATCCCTATTTCACAGATGAGGGAGGAACCGAGGCAGACAAGGTCACCTCACTCAAGTAAAAGGTGAGGCTGAGGTTTGAATTCAAGCAGTGTGTCTCTGAAGCTGTGCTCTTATCCAGCATCTAGAAAGATGGGGCTTAGATCCTGGCTCTGGATTTCACCAGAATGACCTTAAACAAGTCCCTGACCCTCTCTGGGCCTCATTTCCCCATTTGCGAAAAGGGAATGGTAAAAAAAAACCCACAAGTTTCTTATAAGATTAAATCATGCGTGTGAAAGCACTTTCACAAGCAGTAACGAACTCACCAATTGTTGCTTCTATTGTTTTTATGAACACGTAGGCTAAAGAAAAATGAATAAGCTGTTTATGAGAGGGAAAACTGAAAATAAAGAACAAGGACAACTCTGGTAATATCTAAACTCTCTATTTGATTAAACACATAATCTCTGTTAGATGCTTGGGCTGTATCAGATGAGTAACTAGACTATTTTCTCTCTTTGTTCCTTTATTAAAAGAAGGGGCAATTTTAAAGTTCATGCTACACTTTTGGAGACCTTATTTTAGCTGAGGTGATGAATTATTTCAAAGACTTGAAGAAAAGATTCTGGTTAAATCCAGGAGGGCGTGGAATCTGCCATTTCCCTACTTGGGTGGGAAGAACACCACATGAAGGATTCGAAGACTCAGCCCAAGCAAGTTCCTCAGAGAAGTCTCAGAAATTCAAGCAAGACTCTGAGTTGGACAATTAGAGCTGTTTCATTATATGTCCCCAAATGAAGAATTCCTGAGCATTTCCCACTATTATTGTTCTCCCTATGGGGGACAATATATTGTTTAAAATAATAATTACGGGGGCGCGGGCGCCTGGGTGGCTCAGTCCTTAAGCGTCTGCCTTCGGCTCAGGGCGTGATCCCGGCGTTATGGGATCGAGCCCCACATCAGGTTCCTCCACTGGGAGCCTGCTTCTTCCTCTCCCACTCCCCCTGCTTGTGTTCCCTCTCTCGCTGGCTGTCTCTCTCTCTGTCAAATAAATAAATAAAATCATTAAATAATAATAATAATAATAACAGGGGTACCTGGCTGGCACGGTCAGTAGAACATAGGCTCTTGGTCTTGAGGTGGTTAGTCCCAGCCCCATGTTGGATGTAGAGATTTAAAAATTATAATAATAATAAAGAAAACAGCTTTGGA
Organism: Ailuropoda melanoleuca; assembly: GCF_002007445.2. NCBI lineage: Eukaryota > Metazoa > Chordata > Mammalia > Carnivora > Ursidae > Ailuropoda > Ailuropoda melanoleuca. The sequence continues at coordinate 81,893,043 of NC_048218.1, forward strand.
ATCAGATTGGAATTTAAATCTCAACAGCTTTGTCTTATTAGCTGCTGGATGTTGGTCAAGTTACTTATCTTCCTAGTCTGTTTTCTCCTACATAAAAGAAAGTATGATGCCATTTATCTCAGGAGGTGGTTGTTACATGGGTTAAGCGTAAATCGTGATGATAGCAGCTGGCGTGCATCGAATACTTGGAGTGTGCTGAGTGCCCTGCTACATTCTTCACCTGTGTGTCTAGTTAATCCTCATACCGCCCAACGAGAAAGGAGGTACCGGGCTCTACTTTACAGTTGGATAACCTGAGGCTTAGTGATCTCACACCGCTAACCAGCCAAGGAGCCAAGCCCAGGGAAGTAGCAACGTAAAGCCTGGCACATAGCTGCTATTTTAAAAATTTTAGCTCAGGGGCACCTGGGTGGCTCAGCTGCTTAAGGGTCTGCCTCCAGCTCAGGTCATGATCCCAGGGTCCTGGGATCCAGACCCACATTGGGTTCCTTGCTCAGTGGGGAGCCTGCTTCTCCCTCTCCCTCTGCTGCTCCCCCTGCTTGTGCATGTGTGCTCTCTGTCAAATAAATAAATTTCTTTAAATAGATAAATAAAATTTTTAAAAAATAAATTAAAAATTAGCTCATTTTCCTAAGCCGCCTAAGAGGAGGGCTTCAGGGAGAGGAGCCTTTACTCTTACTTCGGTGCAAAGTTCGGAATTCTTACCTCCTGTGGGAACGTGCCGTGGCTCCACACGGACCTTTGCCGCTGACCTTGGGCCAAATTAAACTTTATTCTCACCTTGGGATCTTGGATAGAGAAGGTGCATCCAGATGCAAACACTGAAAAACTTTCAAATGGACAGTTATCCCCCAAGCAGCTATATCATGTGAAGTCAAATGCATACACCTATTTTCATCTCGGACCCATGTGAGTAAAGAAAGACTGAAGGAATTGAGTCTGAGAAGCCAGGCTATGAGCCTGTCAAAGTCCTGACCAAGATAGGTTGTGTCCCTTGTCTATTGTTGAATCTACTCTCATTCCCACAAAAGGCCAGAGGCAGGCTGGACTGATTCTTGACTCCACTTACCTCCTTGCTGGGTGTCCTTGAACAAGTTGCTTCAGCTCTCTGAGGCCGAGTTCCTTATCAGTAAAATGGAGATAAGAATAGCGATCTCATCAAGTTGTTAAGAGGATTAAAAGAGATCTTTCTGAATCGCCAATCCAATAGAACGTTGACATCTATTCCTTGAAGACCCCCGGGGCTCTTCTGTGCCTTCCTGGTAAAATCCAAGCCGGGTGGATGCCTGTGCCGTGCACTTCTGCACGCTCCCTCCCTCCCCAGGCTCCAGCCTTAGAATGCTATTCACACTTCCCTACTGCAGTTTTCCCCGCTTGTGTCTTCTTAATCATTCATTCACCCAGCAAAAATTTTCAAGCCCCTGTTATATGTGAGGTCCTGGATTAAATGTTGGGACGCAACTGTGGAACCAGACAGATGCAGCCCCTGCTGTCAAAGACCTTGACGTCTACGTGAGGCCTCATGGGAGGAAAGTGGCCATTACAGTTCTGGATGCTGACCCATGCGAGAGGAAAGACCAAGGTGCTGTGAAGGGTGCGCGGGAAGGGGCAGCTTACTTAGACTTGGATGGTGGTGGAAAGCCATCTGAAGAATGAGATCGTATTTAGAGATTGGCTCTAAAGGGATGTGGTGTGTGACCTTGTGCAAATCCCATCTCTCTCTCTGCATTTTTTGTTGATGAGGTGTAAGGCAGGAAAGGGTCACACTATTTACCAAAAGAAATAGTCTTCATCCTTTTGGATATACTCTCCAAAGATTAAGCAAATCTCACTCCAGCATACGCTCCATTCCCTTTCAACCTTCTCAAGAAGGAGCCTTGTCGTTGTCTAGAACCCATGGGGCAAAATATTCCAGCCATGGGCTAGTGGAAGGGGGAGGTTCCCTGGCGACTCTTTCCCTGAGAGGAACTTAGGACTTTTTATTAAGGGCGGGGGTGAGATGGTAGCAGCTCTTGAAGGAATGAAAATGAAATGTAAAAATCACCATTCAGCCAACTCCGGTGAAATCACTGATTCAGTCAGGGATGATTTATGGATGCTAAGGCCAATAGGTGAAAAGTTGTTGAGGAATAAGATCCTCAAAAATCCCTTAAAATGGAAAGAGCTGGTGATCATCGCTTCACCCAAATGACCAAACTAGAAGCTCCCCTCTGAGGAAGGTGACAGGAGCTCTTCTCCTGTAACTTTGACTTTTCATTCCAAACTTTATTCTAAATCTTCTTTTGCCTATTTCTTAATACGGGTATCTCTAGAGTTTAGTCTTCTGCGTTTTATTCCTTTTATGCTACGTGTTCTTCCTGGGCAAGTTCAGCCACTCCCAAGATCTTAGCCAAAAGCTGTATGCACATGACCTCTGAACCCACGTTTCCATCCCTGATCTCTTCCCACAGCTCTAAATCTATAGTCAACCTCCTGCTGCTTTTGCTCACTGGCACTTCCTGCAACTTTCCTCCTACTACCGGCTCTCTTTTCCTGGACCCAATCAGGTATACTCCTCATCTTGCGTTCCTTAGCTTAGCTCATGGCCTCATGATCCATTAGTGAGTTAAACCAAAAATTTGGCAGTCTTCCTTATTCATATTGTCAGCAGAGATTTATTTATTATCTACTAATGGCTAGGTACTGTGTTCATTGTTAGGCAATGGGGCAAAACCAATTTCAACACTTATTTACATGGAAAAAGAGACATTGATTAAATGATCACACTGGGGTGCCTGGCTGCCTCAGTTGGAAGAGCAAACAACTCTTGACCTCAGGGCTGTAAGTTCGAGGCCCACGTTGGGTGTAGAGATTCCAAAAATAAATAAATAAACTTAAAAAAAAAGCATTAAAAAATGATTGCACAAGTATATGCATAATTATAAACGGAGATAAATGTTTTGAGGGAAAGAAATAAGGAGCTAAAAGAATGAAACAGAACCTATGCCAGGTGAGGGTCAGGGAAGGGAGGAGACACGGAGATCAATTTCAGAAAATGCTTCTCTAAGAAAATATTTGAGTTCAGATAAGAAAGATATATTGGAATAAACTAAGTGGGGGAGGGGAGAGTGGGTGGGTAAAGAGGTGGTGGTCTCTAGGAAGAGGAAAGTACATACAAAGATCTGAAGTGAGAGAATGATGGTGTGGATTGAGCACAGAAAACAGGAGATAAAGAGTGTAAGGCCAGAGCGGAGCAATCACTGGGGCCAAAACTTGCTGAGCACTGAAAACCGTGTATGGTGTTTTGAACATTATCTTGAAAAACAGTATTCAGAAGGCAGGATGCCTGGGTAGCTAGTTGGTTAAGCGTCAGTTCAGGTCATGATCCCAGAGTCTTGGGATCAAGTCCCATATCAGGCTCCCTGCTCAGCGGGGAGCCTCCTCCCTCATCCCTCTTCCTGCCCCTCTCTCCTGCTTGTGCGTGCACACGCGATCTCTCCTCTCTCTCTCTGCCTGTCTCCATGACAAATAAATAAATAAAATCTTAAAACACACACACACACACACACACACACAGTATGATTTCATTCACGTGAATCTTCCAGAACAGGCAAATCTATACACAGAAAGCAGGTTAGTGTTTGCCTAGGTCTGAAGAAATGAGAGGGAGAAGGACAATGACTATTAATAGGCACAGGGTTTCATTTGGGGATGATAAAAAAGATCTAAAACTCGTTTGTGGTGATAGTTGCACAGCTCTGTGAGTATATTACAAACTATTGAAATATATGCTTTAAATGTATATATGTATTTAAATGTATTACATTTAAATGCAAATGTATAAACACTTTCTATGAATGTGAATTACATGGTATGTGAGTTTTATCTCAATAAAGCTGTTAAAAAAAGAAAATAAAGAAATGATATTTAAGCCAGATGACAACAAATATTTTCCTAGTATTTGTTCCTTTTTATTGATTCCAGGGTCCTCTTATTCTGGCATCAAGATAGCTAGGAAACTAATTAGGTCATCACAAGTTTGTTCGGTTGATTAAATCTAGCAGATAGAATCAAAACAAAAGGAGTTTTTGATGGGTCTTTCAAATCAACTAGAGAATGACCTAATCAACTAGTGACTGACATATTTATATAGCTTAGATCTTGAGAGTGCTGTGGATACTCCGACAAAATTCTAAGAATTCAAATCAATTCCATCCATCCATCCATACATTCATTCAACATCTGTTTATTGAGAACCATATATGGCACTTTACAATCCATGCTTTAAAGAATAATCACCTTTTTTATTTTTTATTTTATTTTTTTAAAGACTTACCCATTTATTTGAGAGAGAGGGTACATGCTCACAAGAGAGAGAGGATGATCAGGGGTGGGGTAGAGAGGGAGGGAGGAGCAGACTCCCCCCTGAGCAGGGATCCCCACTCGGGGCTCGATCCCCAGGACTCCGGGATCATGACCTGAGCTGAAGCCAGACGTTTAACTGAGCCACCCAGGCCCCACATCTTTTTTAAATATTAAATTAAGAACCATGATCCGACAATAGGAACAAATATTAGAAGTGGAGGCTTTCCCTTCAACCTGCATATACGCTCTCCTGGCGCACGGTTCAGTTCTGGATAGTGGAAAGGTGGAAGTAGGAAACTGACATTTGTTGAATGTCTACAATTTGTCAAGCACTGCACTGAGCAATTCAAAAGTGTGATCTCAATTAATCCTCATAATAACACTTTGAGGTGAGCATTATCATCAGGTGAATAAACTATTCAAAGACGTTATGTAACTTACCTGAAGTCACACACCCTGTAAGCGAGACGAGGTATTTGAAACCAGGTCTTTTGACTCTAAAAGCAGTATTTTGCTTTGTTTTTGGCTTGGTGTTGTCTATGCTCCTTCCCAAGAGGATGTTCATGAATCAATTAATTTATTCAACAAAGATCTAGGTGGCATTACCACCTGCCAGGCATTGTGCTAGACCCTTTGGATACAAAGATGAATGCTGTGGGTACAACCACTGACCTCATAGAGCTCACAGTCTAACTAGGAAAAGAAACCATTTAACAAGGACACCTTACATCTTCAACAGATTATAAAACTCAACCGCCTTTACTGAATTTCACTGTGTTCCAAGAGCTGTGCTATGCGCTTCTGCATTCCTTACGATCCGGTCCCAATTTTCCTTCCCGACTGCATCTCCTGCCACTTCGTCCCAAATTTTCCACGCCAGACTCACTGGACCCTTCCCCACAATCCCCTAAACCACTGCTCTTTCTTTTCGCTTTCATTCCACCTCTACGTATACATATGCTTCACCGTCTGCCTTTTCCTACCTCTTAGGAAAAACAGATTTCAGCAAAGTTGGGGAGAGCAAAGGACCCTGGTTTCATTCTGAGTCAGCTGTTGGTACTGCAGCAGCAAGTTATTTCATCCACCCCGGCTGCAGGGCCCGTCGCTGTCTGTGATCACAGAGCGATGACAGCCACCACCCAGGATGTTTGTGAAGGTTAAAGTGACAAAACAAGCATGGTGCTTGGCACAAAGTAGTTTCAAAAATGATTCTTGAATATGGGATGAAGACAAGGGACACTATGCATCAATAGAGGAAGACATCCTTGAAAGTCAGGAATGCTTCGTGAAGAAGGGAAGGCTTCAATTCCTCTTTGAAAGACGAGTAGATTCTGAACAGTCACAATTGCGGGAGAGAGGCTGGATCGAGCCGTGCTCTTTTTCTGTGTTTTAAATATTCTTTTACAAGATACACCTTGGAGCTGGCTGAAATAAGAAGGTTAAGCCTCCTTTCTTGAGCAGTTTGTGAACTGCATTCATGAGAATGTGGACATTCTTCCACACTTTTTACTCTCTTGACCCCAAAGTGGCTAAAGAACGTCCCTAGTTATCCCATTCACCAACCTAACTTCTGAGCCCGGCTGCGGATGCCTCCTCCCCAAACGTCTCCTGCTGACCGAAAGGCACAGCCATTGCCTGATTCGTTTCAGCAATTATTTATTGGGACACATCAAAATCCAAAATTCTTGTTTGAACCGTGACTCAGAGGTTACATCGTTAAAAATTTATTCCAAAGGAATAGTCATCGTTTTTACAAATATCCAGCTGTAAGCACGTGCATCACAAAGACCAAAAGCGAGAGACATTCTCGATGTCCGGCAGTCTCGATGTCCGGCAGTAAGGGATTAGTTACATCAATCCCTGCCGCTTCATGAAGGTCTTACTGTAGAGTCGTTAAACATAATGTAAAAGAATATACAAAAATATACAAAAGAATATACAAAAATACTGTTGTAATTTCACACCAATATATCACCAATGATTGTCTCTGGGGTGGTCTCATAAATGTGTTATTTCTTCTACTCTGGAAGGAACACATATGCCTCCTGTATTAAGAAAAACATATATATTTTTTAGTCCGTCGACCTTGGTCTGTGGAACATTATATTAAAGGAAAAAGGCAGAAGATTATAGAAAGAGGCCGAAAGAACATAAATGAAGTGCCATATCTGTTTTTCTGTAATCTTCTTTCATTCAAGAAAATGGGGAAAGAGTTACCTTTTCTCACCTTTCTCATGTTTCTCTTAATAAAAGCTCAATAAATATTAGTAGTATTTCAGTAGAGAAAATAAGACATTGCACAAATATTACGATACAGTGGCAGAATTGTCATGGTTTTCATCTGAATTGGAAAACTTGCTAATATTGAAGAAATATCAAAGTCCTTTACATGGCTTTGAAAACCATGTTTCTTCAGACTGGGCAAAGGTAGACTTGAATGAAAAGCAATTTTTTCTTTCTCACTCTTTTTATCTTTCTTTCTGTTGAAAGATCTCACTGCACTTATTATTTCAACAATTAATAAAAATTTTTAAATAAAGTCATGTAAAAACTTAGAATCAAAAGTCATAAAGTAAAAGTTAAAAGATTTCTCTGCTTCTTCTTGCTAGGGCATCCAGAGTTGCTTACCAAAAGTAACTTTATCTTTCATTTTAAAAAAAGTTTTTTTCAAACACGAATGAGATCACACTATCCATATTGCTCTGCAATTTATTATCATGGCATATTTCTCCATGACAGCCAGAGTTTACTCACCTTTTTTTAGTTTCACATATACATAATTTTAATGGACTTTTTCCTATTCAAGAAAGCAATGTTCTATCCAATTAATTAAACTAACAACATCAACCATGTCTCACAACTGAGAGATGATCATTTTCAACATCTTGGAATATCATTTCTCGGAATATGATCTTGCAGTATCACTCCTGATTTCTCTCTATGCCTGCACTTACTAGTCTTAGGAAAATAAGTTACCTGTATTAAATACTATATATGTACTAAATGCTTTACATACGTTATTTAACACATCAACCCCAAGATACATATATCATCATCCCATTTTAGCAAAAAGGAAACCAAAGTTCAGAGAAGGGAGAGACTTGTCCAAAGTCATTCAGATGATATATGGTGGAGCCTGGCTGCAAACCCAGATCAGCGTGACTCTGAAGACCATGTTCTTAACCAGGTACACTGACTCATCGCTGAACCAAAACTTACATAAATATTTCCATATATATTTATGGAAAAGGGACTGTATTATGCACATGTTTAGTAACCTAGTTTTTTCAGTTGAAAATATATCCTAGACTTGTTTTCATCTCAATAAATTATAATTTCATCATCAAGTCTAATGACCTTGCCCTTCGTTATATGGAGGATCATAAAATATTGGAGCCAATTCCCCACTGTTAGGTACAGGATTCATTCCAGTATATCACTATAATGATAAACACTGACAAAATGTTTTTATCTGCTGCACCTTCTAAAGCATTCTTCCACGTAGAAAATACCTGTAGCAGAAGTGCCCTTTTACTCCCTGGATGCGGTAACATCTGGTAGAGCTTCAGAGAGGCCTGCAGCAGAATGAATGCAAACTTGGGGCACCTGGGTGGCTCAGTTAAGCCCCTCAGTGCAGGTCATGATCTCGGGGTCCTGGGATTGGGCCCTGCTTCTGGCTCAGTGCTCAGCGGGGAGTCTGTTTCTCCCTTTCCCTCTACCCTTCATCCCACACTCTCTCTCTCTCTCAAATAAATAAATAAATAAGTAAAATCTTTAAAAAAAAAATAGAATGAATGCAAACTGCTCAAGAATTAATACATGTAACAAGGCAAGATAATTCCTTTCTGGTCTCAGGCTTAATGATAATACTTAATTTGCTTATATGGGGGTTGGGACTAGGAAACAATCTAACAGTGGATTTTAATATAAAGTGTAAGTCTGCACTGTCCAGCATGGTAACAACCAGCCACAGAAGTCTATTTAAATTTAAATTAAATAAAATTAAAAATTCTGTTCTTCGGTTGCACTAGCTACATTTCAAGTGCTCAGTTGCCACATGGGACGAGTGATAACCAAAATGGAAGTACAAATGCAGAACATTTCCATTGTCACAGAAAGTTCCATTGAACAGTGCTGTTCTAGAATATTCATAGAATATAGTATGAAGTACTGCACAATATTTTGACAGAATTCAGAAGATTTCTATATACTGCCAAGGAAGGATATGAGTTTTTTGTTTGCTTGCTTTTCACTTTTTATTTAAGTGCTTATTGACTCACAAGTCTAAGAGGTTTTTATAAGAATTTTTTTTAAGATTTTATTTATTTATTTATGTATTTATTTGACAAAGAGACAGCAAGAGAGGGAACACAAAGCAGGGGGAGTGGGAGAGGGAGAAGCAGGCTTCCCACTGAGCAGGGAACCTGATGCGGGGCTGGATCCCAGGACCCTGGGATCATGACCTGAGCCGAAGGCAGATGCTTAACGACTGAGCCACCCAGACACTCCGAAGTTTTCATAATAATTGTATAAGAATATAGTCATGTGTGGGGTGCCTGGGTGTCTCAGTTGGTTAAGCATCTGCCTTTGGCTCAGGTCATGATCCCAGGGTCCTGGGACTGAGCCCCACTTTGGGCTATCTGCTCAGTAAGGAGCCTGTTTCTCCTTCTGCTTGTGCACTCTCTCTCTCTGTCAAATAAATAAATAAAATCTTAAAAAAAAAAAAAAAGAATATAGTCATGTGCTATGAGAATTTGAAAAAATACCTAGAATTTTTAAAAAACTTCACATGAGAATTGAATTTATAGAGTACTGAAGGGGCACAGTGAACAGATAAATTCGCTTCAATTTAATTAATTAGGGAAAGGGTTCATGAAGGAGCCATCATCGTGAACTACATACGTCTTAAAGTGTTAACAAGTAAAGGGATGGCAGACAGAGATAATAGGAAACTTATCTATGGGGCTGGATGGAAAGGTAAAGCCACAGATAAGGATTTATTTATTTATTTATCTTTTTAAAGTAAGCTCTAAGCCCAACATCAGGCTTAGACTCACGACCTCGAGATCAATAGTCACATCCTGTATGGACTGAGCCAGCCAGGCCTCCCCCAGATGAGGATTTCAAGCCCAGGGTACTTTGACATTTGGGGAGCAGTCTGATAATTAAGTAACATAACATATAATGAAAGCAATTGGTAAACTAGCAAGTACTATCTAAACTAAAATGACTGTTGTAGAAATCAAGGAGCACAAGGTGTGTTCTTTAAAAACGTGTGTGCTTTGAAACAAAATGCGTGTAAGATAGCATTCTTCTTCTTTACATGAAAATAAATAAAATTATTGATAAATGCGATCATATAAATCACAAATGCATATATAACATTACATATGCATTAAGAGTGAAATAATAGGATATTTACTTGTCTCATACATCTACAGAGTCACTAGTATAAATTATATTCTTGTAATTATGTTAAAAAAGAAAAAGAAAAGCAAAAACATGTAGCCAGAAATATCATTCTACATCATGATGATTTCGTTTTTCTTTTGCATAAGCCTGTGTCTTTCAAATAATCCACAAGCAAATAGCTCCATTCTGTAGATGAGAAATTATAAAAGACCATGTAATCAGCTGACAAAGGAACTGAAAACAAGCCCAGAGGAAATGCATGGCTGTTCTTACAAAGTCACAATGTACTGTTCTGTTTGCCTCCCACTCTCAAAGTGTATATTCCTGACATTTCTTGTCTTATAATTGGACTTTATGAATGAGAGCTGTAGGATGCTGTCTGGTGAATGATCTGAAAAGGATATGCTGAAACCCAGTGGAGGTGCTGCAGAAACTGAATGCTGGGTTTTGTGTGGGAACTTAAATTAGAGGCATGAATTAGAAATTCAGAACCCCAAATTTTATTCTATGTAAAATAAGGGCTATTTTCGCAGTCTTTAATGGAGACTTCGAGTAGGTTTAGGGGACATGTAATGTGGAAACCAAATGCACAAGCCTGGATTTCAGAAGAGCTTAGGGTCCTAGGGCGTCCCAGAATTTACCCTTCACAAGTGTTCTGGCAAGAAAAGAGAAGTTCACTAGCGCCCGTCCTCTTTAATTTAGCTTCTTCATCCTAACTGCTGAGCAATTAACTATTAAAAACCATACTTACTAACATTTCTATAACATGTCGTTCTCTCTAACTTGCATTCAGTTTCCAGTCTCATGTGGTTTAGCTGATGAATAGCACCGGTTAGTCAAGAATTTAGTTCACTGGGTCTCTGGAAATAATCAGTCCTATTTAGTAAACAAACTTTTCCTGTGTGCCTACTATGTGCCACATGAGAACCAGCCGCTGGACGGTTTTATGCACTTTCAGATGCAGCTACGACAAGGACTCTCTTTTGTTGGCAAAAATACTGCGGAAAGAGAAAAGGAAAAAAGCATTTCCAAAGCAGGGCAGGCAGGAATCAAAAAGTAGGCTTGAAAAAATTCTCCAAGGAAACAGGCCATTATGTTAATGGTGTTTGTATGTCTCTGGGTGGTAACATTGTGGGCTTTTTCCCTTCGTTATGCTTTTTTTTATACTTTCTAATTTTTTTCTACAATAGGCATATATAATGCATAAACAGAAAATAATAAAGTAAAAACCTTAAAAGAAAAAGAGTCTCCAAAAGTCTATACAAAAGAAGGAAGAGATTCAAATGTAAATAAGTCCATTGATTGGTGTAGTTGACTGACAATCATATTGATGGACAGCATGACTCCAGCTACTTAATTGATTGTTTTTTTAAAATCAAGCATTGGGCCTCAGCCTTGATAAGAAAGAAATATACCATTCACCTTATAAAGGCATTAACTCTTCCTGGACTCTAGGATTTTGCCTCTCCTGAAAGAAGAATTCATGCAACGTCCCTCCCCCAGAGCCCTAAAATAACTTGAACTTTTAATCTGTCTTCTTCAAAGGTAAGCACGAGATCCTGAGAAGAATAATACTGCATCATGGATTAATATATGGCATTTATGGGTTAAAAAAAGAACCGCCACATCAACAATGTCAGCCAAAAGGAGGTAGAACATTTGTCCGTTGCCTTTTGTTTTTACATTTGCGCGAACCTTTCTGCTGTCGGAAATTTCTACTCCCAGCTAAGTTCGGGTTAGTCCGAAAATCAGAGGGAGCCCCCAGCGTATGAAAGGGTCATTCATTGAGGGCTGAGCGCGAAGGTCCTCGGTCCACAGTGAGTTGTCCTGTGCACATACCCTCCAAGTACAGATGACTCCTCAGGGCAGGAATTAAAAATGAAGAGAGAAATGACTCTCAAACAGAATACAGTACGTTAATTCACTTAGAAAGCACCAGGGTGTGACTGCTTTACTGACTTTTCCAAAGGCACAGGATTTGGCCCCATTTCCAGTTATAGTAAATGTGTTTACTCCATAAAATGTGCCTCTAAATTCCCCCAAATGAGGGCCATGGCTTATCACCAAATTTTAAATGAGCTGCTTGCTGGTTTGAGGTTGTTTGGGTCTCGGAGACACCGGAGGCCCAGACCTCACCTTTGTCTTCACCCTCCCCCAGAAACTCCCAAGAGTAGGCAAGGCCTTTCACTCATGAGTTCTGGCAGTTGGCTGAGGCCTCCCTGAGGAGAAAAGAAAGGGGGGAAACTGTGCTGGGTGAGGTTGGCCTCTCCTAAGTCTTATTAATAGAGACATGTGGGCCGAGGCGAAGGCGGGGGCTGGGGTTGCTGAGTAAACAGGATGGGATGAGAAAGAGAATGATGCTTTTATATTCTTGTCTATTATAGATCCAGGGAGGCTCTTTAATGCAGATGAAAGGGAGAGACAGATTTAAAGGAAGTAGCTTCCAAAGCTAAATTTGCAGACCACTGACGCCTACTTTCTCATTTCCCATGGAAGGAAGCTGTGTGGTCAACTGGCATTGCTAACCAACTGCCAACCAGATTGCACTAAGGTGTTCCTCGCCTGTGCTGTGTTACGCCCCTATCTGAGAATCTTCTCTAGAGCTATCATTTGCTTATTCATTCCACTAATATTAATTGAGGGCTGCTATTTGCCAGGCACCATTCTGGGCACCGTGAATACAGTAGTAAACAAGACAATCTTCATGGACAGTCTGAAGAAATGAGAGTAATAAAGAATGACAATAGGCTTATACCGACTGTGACACCAATCAGACGCAGGGGGCGTGGGGGCCTGGAGAGGGAGCACCGATCCAGACTTTGTCCAGAGAGGGTGGTCTGGGAGGACTCCCCTGAAAAGGGGTCCATGACACCTCAACTGAGCCTGGAGTTAGCAGACTGGATAAAGGGGTGTAGGGCTTGAGGCTGGACATGGTAAGACATGACAAAATGGGGGTAGCAGCATCGTTGCTTAGAAGACCCCTGTTCCTCTCAGGGATGAGGGAGAAGACAGACAGACGTCTCCCCAAAGAATTTAAGGAAGGATGCTGTAGAAACTACACAAAAAGTATGCTGTTGTTTCAGGGAACACCCAGGTGCAATGCCACACCTAGAGGAGAAATGAGAAAGAATGCTGTTTGCATCTGAAATTTTCTTCCATGTACAGACTTTTCACTCAAGTCCATCAATGCCATTTTATGGAAAGGAAATTAAAGACTAGAAGGTGGGCAGATATGTGAGGGAGTTTCTCCTTTCTTCATCAAAGAATGCTGATATTTTTACAAATATAAGTGTTTAAAATGTCTTCTCAAGTATGTTTGCCCCTATAGTCTTAGAAGTAGTATTGCCAAGAGAAACTATCATGTTTTTTTTAAAGATTTTATTTATTTACTTGACAGAGAGAAAGAGAGAGCAGCCTACAGAGGGAGACGGAGAAGCAGGCTCCCTGCTGAGCAGGGTGCCCGATGCAGGGCTCGATTCCAGGACCCTGAGATCATGACCTGAGCTGAAGGCAGACGCTTAACTGACTGAGCCACCCAGGAGCCCCATAAACTATCACATTTTAAATTGTGTGTTGAAATCTGAATGTCAGGAAATTTTTTTACTGTTGAAATTTAATTTTAATACTATATATACATATAAATACTTAGTATTTAGAAGACTGAATCTTCCCAAAAATATAAAAAATACCTATGAACAGAACTGATAAGGTTTTTAACCACACAAAAAAATAGCTAGTGTTGGAGAACTGAACTGTTACAGATTTTTTTTCATTTATCGATTTTATTTCAGACAATATAAAAGAAATGAGAATTTTGTCAGTATAAGAAAAAAACACTTTATTTCATGCCATTATTTCTTTTCAATCTGCTAGCTAAAAACATGTCCATATCAAGCTTTTGTTTCTTGATCCTTATTATAGTCTCCATAAAAATCATTAGAAATATACTGTCTCAAAAAGAAAAGCTGATTCCTTTCCTGTCCAAATTATTAGTTTTCTGATTGACTTTGAAAACCAAAACTTTACTCTCTTTGAGGGAAAATAATCTATTTTTCTAGAGAATTTCAATCTGTCAGTCACTCTGATAGACGCATAGCTCCTACTGCATTATTTTTTGCTTCAGCTAACATGTGTTAAAACAAAATCATTTTTAAAGCTGAAGACGACTCAACATTCTGATTAGCTCTAAAAGTTCTTCAGTCAACCAGTGACTGCCAGGTTTCCTCAGTCTAAGACGTTATCTTGACTCATTTTCTTCAAGTATCAAACAAGTGTGTGATCTGCCCCAGAAATAAGAGTTGCATCCAAACATTGTCTTCACAGAGAAGCTAGAGCTGCTAAATTTGTAACTCATGTATTTTCAGTTTTACGTCTCACAGAAAGATACTTCAGCTCCAAGACATGAAATGATTGTGAGGGGGGAAAAAAGCTTAGGAAGTCTTCACTTTTCATCATATTTAGTCAATGATCCGTTTGTGTGTTGGCCAAAAAGTGTTGTTAAAATAGCTTACTTATATGGGGGCGCCTGGGTGGCTCAGTCGTTAAGCGTCTGCCTTCAGCTCAGGGCATGGTCCCGGAGTCCTGGGATGGAGCCCCACATCAGGCTCCCTGCTCAGCAGGAAGCCTGCTTCTCCCTCTCCCACTCCCCCTGCTTGTGTTCTCTCTCTCGCTGCCTCTTTCTCTGTCAAATAAATAAATAAAATCTTTTTTAAAAAAATAACTTACTTATATGAAGGCAGAGGCTACAATTTTCACTGATACTTCCTTTTGGGTACTAGAGAATTCAGTGCTTGGGCCAAAAGTACAGATTGGGTTTAGATAATTGGGGATGTTTTTCAGCAATTCTTTTTCACAGAAACACTTCTACAAGAAATTATTTTAGTTTATGTTGAAATAATTTACTGTGCACACTCACCAAGTTTTATACAAGTTAGTCATCCAAAAGAACCTGGACATCTGGAAATGTGGCCATATTCGCTAAATTGCTATCCTGAAGGAAGAAATCTGATTAAAATGTTTTAAACAAGTCGATGGAATAAGATGAGAGGGCTAGCTTACTTACTTGTTTTGTTTGCCTGTCTTCCTTCCTTTCTTCTTTCCTCCTCTCTCCCCTCTCTCTCTCCAGATATCTTTAGCCTGAAGCCTATTTGTTACATGTTTTTACAGCTCATCAGCAAAACCACACTTCTGTCAGCCAGAATAGTTATAGCATACCAATTATTTAAATTGTCAGAACCCTCAGGTAAAAATGCTCCAGGTGCCAAAAAGCAACAATCCTTTTCAACATGCAGAGAAGTGGCTTTTCCCTAAGGTTTGGAATTGGGCCTTCCTCTGAATCACAGGGACCAACACGTGTGGACTTCAGGCTGGAGCTTCTTTCCGGCAGTCTGGAAACTGACGTTCTGAAAGACAGCATTGCTGTGGACTCACAAGGCACTGGAGATGAGCCAGTGCTCCAGGGACACTAAGAGAAACAGGCAGGCCCCAGACCTCTAGTTCTCAAAACTAAAACCAGCTGCTCAGCAGACTCACCTGGGGAGTTTAAAAAAACTCTTTGAATGTTTGGGTGTGATATCATTGGCCTGGGATATTGCCTGGACCTTGGTATTTTTAAAAGCAACAAAGCTTAAGGGGTGCCTGGGTTGCTCAGTCGTTAGGCATCTGCCTTCAGCTCAGGGCATGGTCCCAGAGTCCTGGGATCGAGCCCCACATCAGGCTCCTCGGCTGGGAGCCTGCTTCTCCCTCTCCCATGCCCCCGTTTGTGTTTCCTCTCTTGCTGGCTGTATCTCTCTCTGTCAAATAAATAAATAAAATCTTAAAAAAAAAAAGCAACAAAGCTTAAGGATCGTTATTTTAAAGTATACAAAATTCACATTTATGCCTTCAGTAAATTAAAGTAAAAGAAATTCCCCCTCCTCTGAGCTGAAAAGTTAATCAAAGAGAAAGGAAATCGTTCTGACCATCGCCATTCCTCCTGTTGTCATTTAATATAATCAACTGGCCATTTATAAATCCATTAAGATTTTTAATCACTTTGCTTGGCCCCTCTTCAGAAGCTCTGTGTCAGAAACTTTAATATCCAAGCAACTACAAACAGCTACCAGTACAAATCCCACGTTGTTTCCTTTCTTCTGGGGCCCTGGGTTAGAGAGGGGCAGGAAACTCAGCCACTGGGCACAGTGCTAGCAAGCCGACCCACTCAGAGTGCCCCTCATCCTGGCCCAGCAACCGTGTTCAGGCTGGAAGCTGGGCCCAGGGCCTCTAGAGCTTCCAAGTTTTCAAGGGAAGCCAGAAATCATCTTCTTTATGTGAAAGCTTCCAATTTCTAAACGTTGGCAAGTCGTTGTGAATAATCAAAACCCATCTGCGGACCAAAAGGGAGCTGCCAGCTTGCAACCTCTGGCCTGGAAGGCTCTTCATCTCACCTTCATGGGCCTAACTCCCACTCAACTTCTGGTACTCACTTCTGGAGACAATTGTGTGGGGAAACCTGCCCCCAGTCACCCCTCTTTGTCTCCCCTTTCCCCCCAGCCTAGAGCCCCAACCCTGGGCACTCAAGTAGGGCCGCAAAGCTTGTCTCCCTGCAGGGCAATGGTGTGTCAGTCTCCCCTAATAACTGCCCATTGCCCGAGGCAGGGATGGTGCCTAAGTCCCCTTGTTCTAGGAATGTATGTTAATCCCAAACTGCATACTGACTTAGCATACAAATGCTATCAGATGCTTACTATGTGTATATATAAAAATCATGGCCCCTCAGAAATACATGGCCCCTCAGAAATACAAATCAAGCAAATACACCCCAGGAAAAAGGCTTTCCTCTCCAAATCGATGTTGTTGCCTTTGTGATTTGAATCTCCTCCCAAATTTAATTCACTTGTGAGCATCCTCGGACCATCTCCACATGGTACCTTTATCCTGAGAGTGTTGCTTAGTGGTTAAGGGAGTGGCCTTTAAAGACAATCTGGGTTCGGGGCCAAGCAGACAGCGGGCGGGATGGAGGCCATCTTGGAGCGGCACTTGGAGGACCCAAAGAAGAATCCATCCATTGTCGGAATCTTGCAGAACCATTACAGTTCCAGTAGTTAGGCCATTTATTTAGTGTGCAGTGGGCACTTTTCCGTTAATTTAAGGGTAAGCTGCTTTGACACTAGATGGACTGACTTATCAAAATATTAGTAAGAAAAGATCATGTTTTGAAGCAGCAGGTCCAGGTCACTTTGTACGTAGAATTTTATTACGTTCAATAAACCTGGTTGGTGGAAAATAAAGTAAAATAAAATAAAATAAAAATAAAGACAGACTGGGTTCACATTTGGGCTCTGCCATCTGTGTGACCTTGGGCAAGGTACATGACTTATTCTCAGTTTTCTTATTCTTATCTGTTTTTTAAAATTGAAGTATAGTTGACACGCAAATGTTACATTAGTTTCAGGTGTACGACTTAGCGAATGGACAACTGCATTATGCTATGCTCACCCCAAGTGTAGCTACTATCCGACACCCTACAACACTGTTACATCAGTTTTCTTGTATTTAAACCGGGGGTAATAATGAAACCTGCCTTAAAGGGCTGTGTGAAAATTAATTATGCCAACAACTATTTACTGTTCTGGGCCATTTCTAGTGCCCACAGCTGAACAAAGGGCCTTCCAAAAACGCCGCAGAGGAGTATGACTGCCCCATCTTGGAGATGAGGAGACCGTGAGGCTCTAGCATCAACTAAACTACCCAAGGTCACTCCGCCAGTATGCCAGTACGTTACAACACTGAGCTGCAAACACAGATCTGCCACCGAGTCCATTGTCTTTCCAATTATACTAGAGAAAAATCAACCTGGGCCCCCAAATTATTGCCAGTCTGCCAACACTTAAAACCCACTCCCACATGTGCAGCTAGTCCCTTAACAAGTACCTAAATACAAGTAAATTCCTTTTATCATTATATTAATAATAATAAAAGCTAACAGTGAGCTCTATGTTCTTCACGTGGTGCTAAGCACGTGTCTTTCATTGTCGTCTTTAACCTCCTGGGGCACTTACTATTTTCCGATGAGGAAACTGAAATCCAGAAGGTTAAGTCACTTGCCCAAGGACACAAAGTAGTGTTTAAGCCTAGACTCGGACTCCAAAGCCATTAAGAGTTCTCAACCTCTCTGCCAGGCATCGGGATTTCCCAGACCGATACAATTTCATTTATAATAATAAAATTATGAACCAACTTACCAACTCTTTATTTCGTTGCCATTTGCTCATGAAAGAAAGAACGCGCTAAGGCAAAAACTGTTGAGAGTTCATCATCTCGGAGTAAAATAATTAAATACATTAAACTGTATAAAAAGTTCCAGACATTGTTTTTGTTTGTTTGTTTGTTAACTATTCTGTGTGAACTGGTACAAGCCTTGTCGCCACCACTGCCTCCTTGCCAACGCTTTCTCCTCGGCCTTCCCAACCCGTCACCTCCCGCCTTTCCACTTGATCATTTCTGCTCTTCGACGATTCCTCCTCCTTATTCCCTCCTCCGGAGCCAGGATAATTGGCCCACAAGTAGCACTGGCATCATTCAAACTGGAAGGAGGAAACCCGAATGCCAACGTGAGCGAGGGGCTTGGTCCAACCTGGGCCGTGGGGGACGCGGCCGGGGATGGGGGAGGCTGTCCGTGCTGAGCCACTGGCGGCAAAGGCGCGGATCGGAAAGCGACGGGAGAGTCCGGGAAAATGAAGGATGAAAGGGGCAGGGAAAGGGACAAAGGGCTTCTCCACCTCCACCTTCTTGACACCCAGACAGAGGGAGGGAAGGGGCCAGTGGTAAGAAGGAGGCAGGGTGACAAAGCAAAGAATGTTTGCATTGTGCTGACAACGACCCACGGGTGCCTCCTCGCAGATGAGTCCCTCCCACGGATTTCTTTTGAGTTACCATGGAATTCGGTTCTCCTAAACTCGGTCTGAAAAATGGAAGTCATATTCAGTTTCACTCACTTATTCAATGTTTATTAGGACTCTACCATGGCCGGGCCTTGTAATGTGCACTGGGAAAAGGTTACCTTGATAAGATTGGTCTTCGCCAGCTTTCAAGAGCTCCCAGATGGGTAGGAGGACAAAATATGTTTGCTTTATTTTTCATTTCTTTTTTGTGCTTGCATATTAAGGTACTTCTACTCTGTTGGAGAAATTCCTGTATTTTCTATCTATGGTAATACTAATAAACCTAGTCACAATAAATCTTATCCTCTATGAGGACATACCTGACAAATCCAATTATCTATAAGCAGAAAGTTGTACACAATTGCCTAGAGAAATAAACAACCCGCAGGGTGAGAGGAGGCGAGGTCCCTATAGCCCTGCTTAGAATATACGATTGGCCTGAATCCCTGCATAGGCAGTTATACTTCATGTGACTAATACCCAGAAGGACATTTAATCTGCAATGCCTATTTTAGTGAGTTCTTCCATGGGCACGCTAGCAAGACAAGGTTTTGCTCTCTTGGAGAGGTGGGGTGCAAAGTCGGTTAGGGAAAAGGGGCCAAATGTAGGGGGTCAAATTATCCCAACGAAGAAGGAAGTCAAAACTTGCCTCCCACAACACCCTGTATCAGGAAAAACGCGTTTCTCTTATGCCCAGTCTGTGTTGCCCTTTTTTGGCTTTCGGGCAATGCTAGTGGCACGGGACCTGCTGAAATTAATTCTATAAAACAATGGAATTGAGTTACCAAGATCTCATCCTATTACTTTTGATAACAAATTAATTCTTTTTTCTCTCTCTCTCACAGTGAGTTCCTGACACCTTCAACTTTTGGTGTTGCTAGTGAAAAGGAATGAATTGCAAATGCAAAACCAAGTGCATTTCCTCAAACCTTTGGTGGGTTTAAGGACATTTTACTTCTTTTCACTGAATGTTTCCCTTTCCCTACTAACTAACTTAAAAGGATAAAATGTGCACATGGAGACAGGGGTAGGATTTGACCTCTAAATTCAGGGACTGCCTTACTGACTCAGTCATGTTTGTTATTAGGTTCCAAAAGGCATTTACCAGCAAAAAACTGGTAAGAATCTTTAAAAGCCATTCCTGAAAATCTCCTACAATGAAGAAGCAATATTCATTGCATTCCCACAATTCTGCTTGAAGAAATAAAGCAAACATGTATAAATGCACACACAGATCAAAAGCTGAGAAGGAAATATACCAACGGGTTAGCAGTGGTTATCTTTGGACATTGAGATTTGGAATGGTTTTTATTTTCTACTTGTTTGTCTTGGTCTACTTATAATTTTTCTACTCTTAACAACCTTTTGCCTTTTATTGAGAAAAATACATTTAAGGCTATTTTTCCTCCCTGGGGGGACTCCAGATCCTGTCCCCCACACCCCCCCCAATCCCTGCAAAAGACTGAAGATGTATTCTCTGAGAGTAAAACAGAAGGTCTCTGGAGTGGGGAGAGACCGGGCACAGCTGAGGACGGAAGGACTGTACAGAGTCAGAGGGTGTCTGGGTGCAGATGCTGAGATGGCCCCGTGCACACCACACCAGTGTGCACACTGCCAGTGCCCCCTCTACACTCAGCCGCCAGGCCTTCACCCTCCAACCAAAAAACAGAAGCACTTCTCTGACAACTGAAAAGGAAAAAATCTAAAGATATAACCTACCCTGGAGTTTCCCCTACTAAAAGGTTTAACCACATGGCCCCCCAATGATCCTGAATCGATAAGCCCCCAATCACTTAGATATGAGCAGACAGACAAGACTGACAGATTGCCAAGAAAAGCCTCAAACATTAAAACAGTGACTAAAACAAATGGATAGAAAATAGCAATTTGAATGAAACAAAGATTATACAATGAGAAAAATACCACCATTTAAATATCGCAATTATGAAACAAGGATGGAATATTATGTTTTAATGAACATTCAAAAAACAAAAAAGAATGATTGGAAATCAAAAATATGAAAAACACAACAGAAGGGTTGGAAGATAAAACTATGCCAGAAAATTTGTTTTTATTAAAGATTTTTGTTTATTTATTTATTTGAGAGAGAGAGAGAGAGAACACAAGCAGGAGGAGGGACAGAGGGAGAAGCAGATTCCCCGCTGAACAGGGAGCCTGATGCGGGGCTTGATCCCAGGACCCTGAGCTCAGGACCTGAGCCGAAGGCAGATGCTTAACCGACTGAGCCATCCAAGTGTCCCATAAACTATGTCAGATAATTAAGCAAAAAGACCTAAAGATAAGAAAAATTAGAACATAGGAAAGAAAAGATAAAAGATAATCCAAAGGGTGTAGGATCCAAAGAAGAGGAGTTCCAAAACGAACAGATAAAATGGAAGGTAGTAACTTACAATGGAATAATATTTAAAATTTTCCTAGTATAGAGGCATGATTTTTAGAATTCAGAAGGACTTCCTGAGTATCCAGCAAAAAGGATGAAAACAAACCCATGCTGAAACAAATTCTAGAAAAATGTAATACCATTGGGATGAGATCTGACAAGCTTCTAGAGGGGGAAAAAAAAACAGGTCACAACAAGAGATCTTTAGATTTTTTTATAGCAAAACTGGAAACTAGAAAGCAATGGAGCAAAACCTCAAAGTCCAAAGGAAAATGATTATTAATGTGGAATTTTATACATAACTAAAACTTCATCATGCATGATGATGGGGAAAAAAACATTTTCAGAATTACATATTTTCAAAACAGTTAGCTCTCCTCTACTTTCTCAA
This sequence comes from Ailuropoda melanoleuca, assembly GCF_002007445.2. Lineage (NCBI taxonomy): Eukaryota > Metazoa > Chordata > Mammalia > Carnivora > Ursidae > Ailuropoda > Ailuropoda melanoleuca. The sequence continues at coordinate 81,914,512 of NC_048218.1, forward strand.
GAAGCTATAGAATTGGTCAGTAAACCAGCAAAAGGAAGTCATAGATACCGGAAGAAGTATCCTACACAGGGAAGTGAAAGGAATTTGCAGGGTGATGGTGAAAGGAATCTCTGAGAGCAACTAGCCCAAAGTGCTACAAACCATAATGTCCCTGGAGAGAATCTACAGGGGATAAAATTGGTAAAGTATGTGATCTATCTGCAAGACAAATCCCAAAAAGTATAGATTGAAATGATTTAAAGAAAATAAAACAAAACACACAGAAAACAGGCAAATGGGAAAGTAAGCAATATCATGGTTTACAAAATGACTCAGCTGTGAATGGTCATTGTCCTGTAAACCCGGTGCAGACCAAACAAAAATTATGACGTAATTAAAACGGGAGGACAGAGGAGATGAGGAAGGTGGTGTGTGTAGTAGAGCGTCCTGGGGGGCAGGGAGGAGGAGCCAACCCTCACCTTCTACAGTGAAAAGTTATTACTTAGCACCTACAATTGAAAAGTCAAGAAGTCAGCGATATAAGCCTATGAGATAGAAACATGGAGGTCAATATAAAAAGCAGCGGCTGATACAGGAAAGTGGCTGACAGAGAGGGAGAGAACTATTGCGTTTCTTTATAAACCTGGTGGAACCATTTTGTTCTTTAAACCATGGGCATATATAATTTTGATAGAAGACTAGAAAAAATGAAAAATTAAAAAATGAAGGCTGGAACTGGCTTTTAGAGCTATACATATTTGGGTTGGAATCCCACTGAAGCACTTACCTCGTCTGTCCGTGCTTAACTTCCTATCCTCTCCAGGCCTATTCGCTTCCGTCCGTGAAGGCAGGGCAATGACGGTTGTGAAAATTAAATGACGATTGATGTGTGAGGTCCTCTGTCCTTATTGGACGGTTCATGTCAGCTCGTACATCAAATGGCCAAGGTTCTCACGCTCTCACGTGACCGTTGTAGGAGACTAACAGCAGGAGTTTTTCTGCCCTTAGAGCAGAGTTCTACTTAGGCCAATGTCCAATTATTTGAGGAAGGAGATTTCAAATCAATGTTTCTCAATCTTGAGTAAGGTACAGATCTCTTTCAAAAAAAGTTCACCAAACTCTTAGGGACCCAGTGTTGACTTAGGCTATTGTAATTATAATATTATTTAAATATGATAATACTATTTATATAGGCATTAACTCCTTATATACATAAAACTTAAGCAATAATACAGTAAAAAAAATTTAAATGAAAACAATATCCCAAACTGGTGGAATTCAAGTAAACACTAATTTTTTAAAATTTGTTTATTTATTTATTCATTTCTTTATTTAAGTAATCTCTATACCCTACATGGGGCTCGAACTCATGACCCAGAGATCAAGCGTTGCATACTCTTCCAGTGGAGTCAGCAAGGTGCCCCCAGGTGAACATTAATTTAATGTGACAGTTGCTAACATTTTGCTGAAACCAAATCTTAGCTCCTCCAGAGCACACACAATAGCAGGTTCTCATTGGTCTCCATGCCCAGGCCACTCTGGGTGCTAGGTGATGAGCCAACTTCTCACTGCTTTTCCGTGAATCCTCCTTCCACAGTCGGCTGTGGGACTCCTACATCTTTGCATGGTGCTCGCATTCTCTTATGCATCAGGTCTACTAATGCTTTTTTCTTGTTAGCCAGGTACAACGAAAGTAACACAATTTGGCACCAACTTAATCATAACAGAAACTCGGGCTCAAACATCGAGAAAAATCCTAAATTAAAAATCATCATGGAAAACTATAAAATCCCTGAATGGAACTCCTCCTCGTTGGTTAATAAAGGCCTCCTGGGAAGCCTTAACCCAAAGTCAGGAGTCAGGCTTTTCCAGGCAGCTGGACCACCCTCCCTTTCCCCTTGTCTCCCATCCCTCCACAGGGTCCAGTCAAAACTGCTGCTTTACTATGCTTTTACCACACCCGTGGACATCTAGTAAGCACTAATGAAGATTTCCTTCTTCATACACCCAGTTGGTCCTCATTCCATTGTACTGCTTGTGCTGGGTCTTTGGTTTCCTTTCTTTCTTTTTTTTAAATTTGCTTTCTTTTTCAAAATACGTATTATGACATTTATCTCACACACAGACAAAAACCAAAGACGTGTTATCTGATTGCCCAAAAGACACAACTTCACCTTACGACGGAAAATATTTGCTGACTTTTTTGATGCTAACAAAAAAAAAAAAAATGTGTATTTTTTTACAATTGTATTTATTTATTTGAGAGAGAGGGAGAGAGCACATGAGCGGGGGGGGGGCAGCAAAGGGAGAGGGAGAAGCAAACCCCCCACTGAGCAGACAGCCCAATGTGGGATTCGATCCCAGGACCCTGGGATCATGACCTGAGCCAAAGGCAGATGCTTAACCAACTGAGCCACCAAGGCACCCCCAAAATCCGTGTATTTTAATGGAATTTAGTATATATGTTTGTGATGTATTAAAAACAAACACAGCAAACTGTCTCTTTGTGGAATGACTTAATTTCCAAGGTTTTTGAGCCTTCCATGGGAAGAGGTGGTACCATCGAAGAAAAAAAAAATGTAGTATATCCAGACTTCCCCGACCTAGCCTCTGCTCTTACCCACAAGCCAGGCTCTTAGGCAGAAGGATAATCTCAGACACGGCGGGCTGCGTCCTCTGGCCACAGACGTCCAACCACATACATTCTGTGCCAAAGGCCAAGGGGTGAAATGTCCTTCATAGTTCAAGACTTCTCTTTTTTGCAATCACAGCTGTCCATAGCAGTTATGACAGTGTGGGTAATCGTGGCCATTTCAGGGGCTCCAGGTTGCTGCACTGGGTGGAAGGAAGATTAAAAGGAGTTGCCTCCGTTCATATCACAAAGCCCCGCTATCCACGCGTTTATTCCGTGAATACTTATTAGACAACTACTGTGTGAAGTTCCATGCTTCTCTTAGGCAGTGTGAGGGATATAAAGATGAAGAAGACCCATGTCCTGACTTAGAGAAACACACATTCTAGAGGAGGGGATAGACTTAAAAGCAAGTAACTGCAAAGCAGTGTGAGAAGCGCTGATTGATAGATAATGTGCTATGGGAGCACAGAGGAAGGAGCAACTCAGCTTACCTGGAGTGACTTTGAGTTGGTCTTTTGGCTGAATAGAGTCCTCAGCTTGACAAGAAGGGGGGCGGGGGAAGGAGTCCAGGCAGAGGATATAGCACAGAGGCATAACAAAGGTTGGATCATGCAGGGAAGAGTAAGTAGGTCTAGGGTTACGTAATGTATAGTAGGTAAAAATAACCAGAAAAGACATCCTAGGGAAGATGATTAAGTTTGGGTTTTTCCTATTGGTTTCAATTTGATGTGTGTGTGTAGATATATAAATGCACATATATATGACAATATTTATGTAAATAAAACATTGTTCTAGATTTTGAGAATATAGAGTGTCTTTGCCATGCTTCTTAAAAGGAAAATACACAAAGCAAATATATAACTCATAGAAAGCAATTCTACAGGGAACTGTAATACTTTTGACTATGTATTGTTTATGGTTTTTTAATGAACCAAAAACTAGAATGTCCTTCAAACACTTCTTCATAGATAACATTTCTATCAAGCAGGACTTTGGCAAGAATTGGACAAAAAGGGGTTGGTTGATTCTGTATTATTTGGAAATTCTCAAGTATAAAGGTGATTTGGGTGGTAATTGGTAGGCATTAAAGAGTTGTAATCAGGGGCTCAGTGGGTTAAGCATCTGCCTTTGGCTCAGGTCATGATCCCAGAGTCCCAGGATCCAGCCCTCAATGGGTCTCTGTGCTCAGCAGGGGGTCTGCTTCTCCTTCTCCCTCTGCCCCTCCCCCTACTCTCTCTCTCTCTCAAACAAATAAATAAACTCTTTTTTAAAAAAGTGTTGTAATCAGTGCGCTGATATACTTAGTATGTACGAATATTAGGGGGTTGTGGAAGGAGGAGCAGAGAGATCCGTGAGGAGCTTATTACATTCTATAAAGTAAAAAAAAGGGGGGTGGGATTGAAGTATGTAGTGATGGGAGACATGCAGGAGTCATCAGATAATAGAGCGATAAAATCTGCTGAATCTTTGGGACCAATTAGTGCTGGGGAGTGAGAAGGAGTACCAGGAAGCTAAGAAGCCTTCCAGATTTCTGGCTTAAGTATCTGGGTAAGCTTTTTTTTTTTTTTTAAGTTGATTTATTTTTTGTTTTTAGTCACCTCTATGCCCAGCATGAGGCTTGAACTCATGACTCATGATCGAGAGTTGCACGCTCCACTGACTGAGCCAGCCAGGAACCCCCAAGTATCTGGTGAGCTTTCGTTCCTTTTACTGGAATAGAAAAGAACAGATTGGGAGAGGTATGATGATGGGTTCTGGTACAACTTGATGTTAGGACATGATGAAAGAGCAAATGTAATTCATCTTTTTAACATACAAAGAAGAAAAATGTTGAGACAGTGCTGGGACCAAACACTGCTATAGCCACACTGGGAGTCAATTTGTCAGTATCTAATATGATATTAAAATGCACATACCGCATGACCCATCAGTGCCATTTCTCAGTATCAACCTCAGAAAAATACGCATGCATTAGCAAGAAAGGATAAGAATGTACATTGCAGCATTATTTGTGATTCAAAAAAATTTAAACTACTGAAATGCTCTTTGATAGGGAAATAGTTAACTAAGCCATGAGAGTGTTTCCAGATTTACTGAAAATTAAAATCACCTGGGATATTGGAAAATAATTTCTTCAACCCCCTTCCCAGTCCTACAGAAACTGATTCTCTTGGGGAAGGCTGTGGATAGGTCTGGATGATTTTTATCATCAGGAATATTTCTGAAAAACTTATGAAGAGTGTTTCCAAAACTATCTCTAGAAACAAACAAATGCCAGGCGGGATTAAAAAGAATGAGGGTAGATCAGTGTGAAGCAGCTCAGAATGAGCTCCAGGATACAGTGAGTGATAAATGCAGACTGCAGAATGAACACACAGTGTGATACCATTATGTAACCACAGACCCACACACAGAACAATGTATTTCTAGAAGTAAATATGGGCTTGGGGGTGGCGATTTCAAAGGGAACTTCCGTTATGACTAAAAGGGTTCAATCTTTTCAAGATCAAAAAGTATTTGTGTGTTAATTCTGTAATCAGAAGCAGGTATGAACGTCCGGCTGGTGTGGCTGCAGTGGTGATGACGGAGGTCTCCGATGCAAACTACGATTTGTGCTAGACCGCATATGCCTTGAAGTGTATTCTGGATAAATTTTATCTACGTAGTACTTACTCATCAAATTTTTGAAATTGTTCTTTACACAAAATGAAGCAGATCGATTTTTTGGGGGGAAGGACAAGTGAAGTGGCAAGGATGAAGAAGAAAAGAAGGGCCCAAAAATCCCCTGATATTTCCATGTCTACCCACATTCCAAGACCCAATTCAAATACCATTTCCATGGTCCAGCTCTCACAATCTGATCTCCTGTCTTTGTCTTCTAAACCCCATCCCAGCTCCTTCATCTACTTACATATATGTGTATAGGTCTCATCCTCTCCCCACATTATCCCCCTCCATTCCACTTTGCATTACCCCAAAGCCCAGCAGTGCCCTGCATACACAGCTCTCAGTCTGAAATGATTATTGAATGAAATGCTTCCAGCTATGCCTCAGAGGTCTGAGAATGGTCTTCTACTCTCCACTGCAATTACTGCTCAGTGGAAGTCACTTAGTCCCGTCCACCCTCACATCCTCACCCCATCTCCCCCTCCTCCTCCTCGCCGCTGCCTAAAATTCTCGCAATAGAAAACATATGTTTTTATTACATAATTAAAGCTGAGGCTCAGAATTCAAACCCCTGGGGAGAGCCATGAAAAGGAAATGGTTGCATCCCATCCTTCTGAGAGCACAAGATGGACGGGAGTGGAGGAGAGGAAGTAGGTTGTTCCTACATACCTGGGGTAAGGTGAAGAGCGGAGGTGGAGAACAGAAGCCCTGTTGGCTCCTTGGAAAGGAAAGACGGGCCTGGAAGAGGGGGGTTTTCTTCATAATCTGCCCCCTCAGTCGCCACAAGCACTTCAACCTTTTGTCTATCCTCTGTGGCTATCCTAATAGAAACAAGCTTGACGTAAGACCGCTTATCTCAAGGTCAGTCCACCCACAGGGATGGGGAAGAGTATTTCACGGTGGCACCCTTCAATTATGTCATGAGTCAGTCATGTCTTCATTATTGCTTAGAGATAGAACACTTCCCAAGAAGCCATGCCATGTCTCCATGTTGTTCCAGACTAGCAGCCACAGAGGAATGGATAAACCATTATTCTTCATGTAAATCTTATGCCTGGAACTTCATGTCTTTCAGCATTGGCGCCATGGTCTCTCTGCCCTCGTCCTCCCCCACAAACACATTGACTTTTATTACTTATTTAAATTATCTATCAGTCAGGGTCCTGGCACAGAACATTTGGTATCTCAAACTGGGTAATTTAGGAGGGGTAATAGAAGGAATATCGGTAGAGGGCTGTGTGGAAGAGCCAACTGACAGGTGCTATGACTTCCATCAAGGGAATAAATACCCTAATCTCCGTCTTCTTCCTTTTGATTTCTTCCCTGTGTCCCACTGGCCAGATCCTACTGGAAGCCAGAGGTCCACAACATGTCAGCCCCCAGGTCATGAGCAGCTGGAGGTAGGTGACGGATGCATCTGGATGAGCAAGGGGAGGATGTCTAGCACAACTGCGTTGTCTGTCTCTTGCTCCAGAAACCCAGCCCAGCAGCGTTGCACATACAAAGCCCTCTCCAGCCTGGAGCCGCCGGGCCCTTCTACCTCGTCTCCCACTGTTCTTAACCAGGGCCCCGTGCTCCACTCAAGACACAGGACAGCGTCCCTGCCCAAGCATCATCCTTTGAACCCCTATGCTCACTCCGTGCTTCCTCCTCTGCCTGGACCACCCTCTCCCCATTTCCTCTTGGAGAGTTTGTACCCATCTTTCCAGGTGAGGCTCAAATACCTCTTTTGAAACCTCCCCTGATCCTGTCCTCCTCACCCAGTCTGCATCGCCTCTGGCTTCATAATACTGAAGCACTACGAACACACACTTTTATTTAGGGCTGATTCATGTACCGTCTTCCTGCCACAACGTGAGCATTCCTCACAGATGAAGATTCCATCATCATTACTAGTAACAACCACTATTAGAATTTTTCAAGTATAATCATGTGGCAGACCCAGGCACTTTAACTCATTTTCTCAATTTCTTCTTTTGTCTAGGAAGCAGGCACTTTGTTTTTATCCAGTGTACCAGTGTAAAAACTGATTTTCAGAGAGATTGGTCAGCTTACATAACGTCACTCAGCTAGTACCCAGGGGAACAGTGGTCCCGGAAGCCGCTAAACTGGGATTCAAACTCATTTCCTTCCAACAACCAGCCTGAAAGTTGAAACTGAAAGTAAGCACAGAGAATTTTTTTTTAAAGATTTTATTTATTTGAGAGAGAGAGCACGAGCTGGTGGGAGAGGCGGAAGGAGAAGCAGACTCCCCGCTGAGCAGGGAGCCCAATGGGGGCTTTGATCCCAGGATCCTGGGATCATGACCTGAGCAGAAGGCAGATGCTTAACCAACTGAGCCATCCAGGTTCCCAACCACAGGGAGTTTAAGAAACAAAATGAATAATCATGGGAGGAAAAAAGAGAGAGGCAAACCAAGAAAGAGACTCTTAATATAGAGAACAAACTGATGGTTACCAGAGGGGAGGGGGGGTTAAACAGGTGATGGGGGTTAAGGAGGGCATTTGCGATGAGCACTGGGTGTTGTAAATAGATGTTGAATCACTACATTGCACACCTGAAACTAAAATCACACTGAATGTTAACTAACTGGAATTTAAATACAGCTAAAAAAAAAAAAAAAAAAAAAAAAAAAAAAAANAAGTAACCATACCTCTCAGCTTTGCAAGCTCTGGGTAATGCATAATTTGTGTCCAAGACATGTTTTTGAACAAACAACCAGAAGCATAACATACTGACAAATCTCTTGACTCTGTGCCTGTTTCTCTTGGTGTAAGTTGGCAGACGGCCGTGACTTTCTTTAGGCTTATTTCTAGGCTGATTGTTTATAGCAAAGTCTGAATTTGCTGGTAAAACTTAACTTTGTCTTGACTGTATTTATTGGTTGCCTTTTCCGAACAGAATCATCAGCAAACAGAATCCCTTAGAAGACTAAGGTATTGGATTTGCTCCCAGAGTACTGACTGAGAAAAATTTCCTAAGGAAAAAAAATGCCCAAGGACTGGAAGGACAGTGTATCGGGAGTTTCTGAGCAACACGTCCTTGTATTTTTACATATGAACTGTGAGAGTGGGGAGCTGAGAGGGAATATTTTAAAAATTGATCTTGTTCTAACAATGACAGCCACCATAGAGAGGGAACTTACTTTGTGGTCAATTGGTGTTTTACATACATTATTGCTAGTTTTTTTTAGCAGCTCTGAAAGGTGGGTCTTATTATTCCCATTTCACAGGACAGGAAACTGAGGTTCAGTGAGCCTAAGTTACTTGTCCAAGGCCTCTCAAAATTCATGCCTAAATTTCCCCAGGTTTATTCTGACTCCCTGAAAGAAAGAACTTAAACACCATCAGCTATAACAGAAGCAACATTATCACGAGGGAAATCCCGTAGAAACGTGGAAATTCTATGGTGAATCAAAGGAATTCTAACCATCAAATATAACTGTAAAACACAAGGTCTCAGAATCCTAAAATAACATTATTCTTCACATAATTACCTCGTTCAAACTTCCTTTTACATTTTTGTAAAGTCAATTAGGTAAGAGCAGTATTATGATCTCGTTTACAGATGCGGAGATTGACGCTCAGAGAAACTGAGCGCAGCTAGCAGTGGGATTGGAACCCGGGTCTTTTGCTTTTGAATTTAGTCAACTTGAACGCAAAAGCATTGTTACTGTGATTTTTTTGAACCTAGAAAGCTGAAAGTCTGCCATGTTCGGAACTGCTTGTTTTTAAAGAATTGGTTCATGCCCACTCATTCATCCTCATCCACCCCTCTCCGTCACCTTTTTTTCTTACTATTTTCATTTGTTCCACAAATATTGTGACAAGAATAAAGGAAATAATTAGAAGAAACTTCATTCATCATTCCTATACACCCCGACATAGCAATCATTTTTAGGTTTCTATTATTGCTATCCAGTCCTTGTCCAAATATTACCCCAAAAGTGCGCACGCACGCGGGTAGGCACACAAATATAGATTTAAACTCCCCTACAAAGTTATTTGAAACTTGGTGGGGGCCAAAAGTTGGAAGTCACAAGCACGTGATTCACAGAATCCAGACCGACCCTCGTGTGGTTTCGTCTGCGGAGATGCAGATCTTCATAGCGACCGAGCCAACTAGAAAGAAGAGAGCAATGAGGAAAAGGCTGACTCAAAAGTCAGTGATCGCTTATCTAAAGATCTGTACAAGAACCACAACCACCACGTCCAAATTCTGAAAGTGACAATTACTCCTCAACAGGAAGCAGTCCCTGGTTCCTTGAAGGGAAACCTTCCCGGTCCTTTGAATATTATCTTAATCAGAGCGATATTGACCAAAATGTTAACGGTGGTTATCTCTGGATGGTAAGATAACAAGTGATGTTTATTTTCTTCTTGATTTTTTCTTGCATTGTCTGAGTTTTCTGCAAAGAACATGTAATATGTTTGTCATAAGATTAAGATCAATAATAGTGGTGCAGAATAGGATGTGAAATTGATCAAAAAAAAAAAAAACCAACTATAAAAATTAGAGTCATGGGAACAGATCCTGGAGTCCTTACTGCTGGAGGGACAAACAGCCCCTTCCTCAGGTCGGAGAGCCCTAGAACCCAGGCAGAAAGTACAATTTCTAGCTCAGTTCCTTTCTGATATAAGATCTGCTAACAAGTTTCTGTTTCCTCCTTTTTTTTTTTTCTCCTAGCTCGGAAAGATTGTTCCTAAACATTTGTCAACAGAGAAGATTTGATTCTGAGAACACGTTATGGATTTTCTGTAGCAATGGTCCAATATAATTTAGTAGACAATAACACCCATAGAAATGTGTGGGAGCTTTGCTGTCAAGTCCTGTAGTGTTTTAATAAAGGAACGTGTCATTTTTCTTCAGCTAAATTTCAGCTAGAAATAATATTAGGTGAGTTCTCATTGCCCTTCATTCCATAGCCTTTCTGCAATTTGGACGCCTTAATGATTTCATGCAAAATTCTCTGTCTAAAGAGTCTTGGTGGCTTCTGTCTGATCTTGGTTTTTGCTTTTGATGCGGATTACTTATGTGCATCCATCATGGTAAAAACAGCAGAGTTTGGGCAAACACTGCTCTCTCAGACCCCCGCTCCCTTTCAGGCCTGGAGATCCTTCATCTAACCCAGTTCCATTCTTGTGCCTCTTCCCGCTGGCTTCCCCAGTGCCATTTTTATTAAAGCCCCAGCTCATCCCACATTCAGCCGCATGACTTCTTACAGGCTTCAGAATAAATCACCACATTGCTCCGATCTTGGCTTCTCTGCCCTCAGCTTTCAATTAAATTTAGAATTGACTTTAAAGGTACAACCTCAATGTACATGGTTGAAAATGACCTTGTTTCCCCTTTCCCACCACCTGCGACTTCCTGCACGGGGCTCTTATACTCCAGCTCCTGGTTCAAAAAGTAGAAACAGGAATTTGCTACATGCTCCTGTGGCAAACTATAAGTCTCAAGCTGTTTAAAGTCTTTAAAGTCCCATCCAAAAGGTAAAGTACACTCTGCAGAGAGAAATCTGGGGGCCTGAATCTCTGCCTGCCTGTGTTCAGGAAGAGACACAGAAGGAGAGGGAGAAGAAGAAGAGAAGGAAGAAAAAAGAAAAAACCTTTGAGCTACACACTTAATTTGTTTAATTTCTACGGTTTGAGTTCAAGATGAGTTGTCCATTTATAATATGCATCATTATTAAAGTAATTATATTAAGTTAATATAAATGATCTATGACAATATTACAAGGACGCCAAAGCAGACTTGAACATCAAAACTGACTTTCATCTTTTGTCTTGTCATTTGCTTTCCACTCTTAGCAAGGAATAGAGCATATAAGCAGCAGGTCTGGGCTGTTTAGAATCGGGCACGCTCCTGCCAATTTCTCCCTCCCCCTTTGGAAGACTTTACCAATCAGAAGGACTGAACTGGAAAACCTGTCTTATTCTGTTCAAAACCATTAATATTTTAAGGCACTTACTTGTATCTAAGAGCAATCTGACCCTCCCAATCTGACAAAGAAGAAGGAAAGAATGATTTGATTGCCTAAAACAGGGTAAACCAAGATCTGGTATATGAAAAGGATATATAAACTGAAAATGCTCTACAAGTATAATGGGGCAACTTATTAATTCAACCATGAATTGGTTATTGAGTATCTACTGTGCGTCAGGCTCCAAGGAAGCTGCGCAGTGCTTAAGAGCTTGAGCCTTGGTTTTCTTGCCTCTAAAATGGGAACAGAGGCTCTTTATTTTAGAGTGTGTGAGAATTAAGGGAAAGAATAAATGTAAATCACTTAAAACCTGTTCTTGGCACATAAGAAATACTGAGTGAATAGCTTTATATAAAAATATGAAAGGAGAATTCCCCAATGCTAAGGGATTTACAGCCTAATGAATTATTATTCTAAAACCCCTGCCCTTTGCCTCTGACCCTAAAATTTGAAAAGCTTCGAAGATTTAGCTATGCAAATCTCAGATCAAAATACTTTCCTATTGATTGCCCTTTAGAAAGATTTACTAAGGACATGTGGGTGCTTTACCAAATAAGGGGGAAAGAGAAAAGGAATTAATACATGTTACCTCACTGAATGTATCTCAGTGATTTTGCCTCTTTTTTTCCCATTGTCTTATTAAATCCTAATAGTAGATAGGCATGAATAGTCTCGTGTCCTAGATGGGATACTGAGGCTCAAGGAGAATCAGTAACCTCTCCATGGTCACAGAGCTAGGAAGTAGAAAGGGTGGGATTTGAACCATGATAATGTGGTTTCAGAGCCCATGCTCTTGTCCAGCCTCACTAACTGCCCCCTGCATCTGATTAGGTCTCATGGAGAGATCTCGAATCCTCATCTGAAAACACAAGGGTTACATGGGATCTTCTTCGAGTAAGGGGACATTTTTAAGAAGAAAAATGTTGCCACAATTAATTTCTTGTTCAATCTTCTGAATAGTAGTATAATAGTGGGAGTCCTTCCTTTCCACTCTTCTAAGTAGAACCTTCCTTTTTTAGTTCTTTTAGTTCTAAAAGATTACTTTTGACAGGGACATTTTTGAGGACTTGGATTCTCCTTTCCTTTGTTTTAGTAGCACTTAATGCTTTCCTGGGGAAGCACAAACATTTAAAACTGTGAATCCAAAAGTTAGGAAAGAACGTTCCACCATTCAGACCTTGTTTTGAAAGGCTATAGCCATCCCCTGTATTAACTGATCTTTCTTACCAGCCCTACATCTTACAGCCTTCCCCAAACTCCACTCTTCCTAAGTGAACTTTTCCTGCTCCTAGTTCAGCCTCCCTCCCTGGACTGCAGGAACAACGGTGACAGTCTGTGCAAAGTCCAACCCAGGAGTCCTAGTGCCTGTGAAGGCTAGTCTTCTTTGCTGTGCAGGTGAAAATGGACAGCTCCTTAGGCACTAAGGAGTTGGGTTCTGTTCCGCGCCAGCCCTGACTATAGGTTGGGTAGACCACAATTGGCCAAAACCAGCTGTTAAAATTAAGTAACTTCACAGAAGGCCAGATGGCCCTAAATAGATGGAAATTTTTCATTCTCACCTGCCCTCCATTCACTTTTCTTTTTGTCTTTTTTTTTAGTTTCTAGAAATAATTGTTCTTTTTTCTACTGCCTAAAATGAAGGCACCCCACAGTTCATCTCACTTGGCAGTAGCCTCAACAGCTCCTCAGCCTCCCTGTATAGCCTTTTTTTTTTTTTTTTTTTAAGTAGGCTCCACATCCAGCGTAGGGGCAATGTGGAGCCTGAACCCACGACCTTGAGATCAAGACTCGAGCTGAGATCAAGAGTTGGATGCTTAATCAACTGAGCTACCTAGGCACCCCCTTAGACATTATTTTTTTTAATAAAACTGTACAAAGTATTTAATATATTGCTCTTTTTGGGGTATTTGATGTATCCCCAGTGTATTACAGCTGAGCCGTTTACCTTGTGCTTCATCAACATTAACTGGTTCATTTCATGACCCTGCTGAGGGAGCCACTGTTTCTGCAGAGGTTCAGGGGAAAGGCCTTTTGAGAAATGCGCAAGTTTCCTTTATATATCTACAAAAGCTTTATTCACTCCGTTAACTTTTTCATCACTCACAATGTTTATCTTCTTAAGATTAGTGGCAACTGGTTTTGCTGTTTTTAGTGTTAAAGTTTTTTTGGCTGGCTCTATGAAATACATTCCTGGACTTCTGCCCTCTTAGTTTGATCTTGGCCGTTGTCTTCGATAACCCTCGTGCAGCAACTCAAGCTCCAGGTGACATCATCTCCCTTTCTACGTAGACTTTTGAGGTCAAAGATGAAAAAGAATGAAGGGTGAAAATAGCCTGTTTAGCTAACACAGAAATTTACAGTTATTTATCACTCCAACAGTTGTGTGTGTTTTAATATTCCAAACCTCGGAAATCCAACCCATCATTCACTAGGTCATGCTTTTTTATTGGCCAAATATATTTACAGTAAAGCAGTAATTCCTTTCGTGTGTATATCATTTCCCATTTCAAAGCACTTTTGCTAGACTTAAATTATAGTACCCATTTTGCAGGTCAGGAAGCTGGACTCAGATGCACAAAAAGACACACCAAGGTCACGGGGTTAATTAGCTACAGCACCAGAATTAAAATCTGGCTTTCTTATTTATTATGGGCTTCTTTTGTGGAGGACAAATGGGGTACTATATTCTATACAAGGTTTATATACTAGTCTTCGAGATTTCCTCATGGGGAAAAAAGGTACCATTCTACAAACTGTGCCTTGGAGCTGCTATCAGGAACTGACTTTTAGGTAGAGTGCACTCCTGGTATACCCTATTTCATATGACTTATGGCTTCACAGAATTGAAAGACATTTTGTGGCAAAAAGATCTGAAATCACCTTTTAATAGAATCTAACCATGCCAAAGCTATCTAACCTGTTCGAGTTTGTTTCCTCACCTACAAAATGGTGACAATATTGCTAATCCCACAGGGCCGGTACAAGGCTTAAATAAATGACATTTAAACGACATTCGTAAAGCACTCTGACAGTACACTGTAGATGCTCAGTGTTAGAATTTTTTTTTTTTTTAAAGATTTTATTTATTTGTTTGACAGACAGAGGGAGACAGCCAGCAAAAGAGGGAACACAAGCAGGGGGAGTGGGAGAGGAAGAAGCAGGCTCATAGCCAAGGAGCCTGATGCGGGGCTCGATCCCAGGACTCTGGGATCACACCCTGAGCTGAAGGTAGACGCTTAACGACTGAGCCACCCAGGTGCCCCTCAGTGTTAGAATTCTTTTCTTTTTCTTGGAAAAAAAAAATGCTTTGAGCATAACTGAGTTTGAAGACTCAGGTTACGGAAAGCTGAGTTATCGGGATTCCCTCACACTTCTCAAGGACTGTCCACCTGCAGGCCATAGCTCCCTCCCAAACTGTAGGATTCAGGAGGTAGGGCTAGGTAGATAAAGGCCGGATCGTGTGAAGCCTCGGAGGCCATGGCACACAGCTCAGAGTGGCCTGATCAGAAAGCAATCTGAAGTTCTTTTTTCTGCTCCTCCAACTCACTGAGCTTGTTCCTCCCTTGGGGGCCTTTGCATTTCCTCTTCCTCTGCTGGAAACATGTGAACCTCAGCTGATCACATGGCTCACTCCCTCACTGCATGCAGTGCCATTCAAGGAAGCTGTCCCTAACCAAATTAATTATAATACCATCTCCCTGACTACTAGTCACTCTCTAATCCTTTAGCCTCTTAGCTTGATTGGATTTTTTCCTTGACACTTACCAGTACCTGAAATTATATTACATATTTATTTAATTACTGTCTAACTCTTCTGCTAGAATGTAAGCTTCATAAAGCCAGGGACCTCATCTGCTTGTTCACTCTGTTTCCCCAGTACCTAAAGGAATGAATGGTAAAGAGTAGGTGTTTAGGGACACCTGGGTGGCTCAGTCGGTTAAGTGTCTGACTCTTGGTGTTGGTTCAGGTCCTGGTCCACTCCAGCGTCAGGCTCCACGCACAGTGGGGAGGTGGCTTGGGATTCTCTCTCTCCCTTTCTTTCTGCCCCAACCCCACCCGTCCCCGCCCAGTGCTGGTTCTCTCTCAAATAAATAAATAAATCTTTAAAAATTAAAAAAAATAAATAGTGGGTGTTTAATAAATAGTGAATGTGGATATGTTCTATAAATGAAATGATGCTATCCTAGGACCAGTTATTAGCTAGCACTGTGGATTTCTTAGACTGCCACCTTTACGTCTGATTTTAATTGCTAAGTGAATTTTCAGCATTACATTAGGATCCTTATAAAGAATAAGCATAAATGACATACTCAGAGAAATTTTATGAACATTAACTATTCTCCAAAATTGGCAATTCCGCTTAGAATAATATCCCATAGGTAAAAGAGCAGAAAGAACTCTAAAACACAGATCTGATCTTGTCACCAGTCTGCCCCATTCTTCAATGGCTGCCATCATTCTGGGCAATACTCAAAAGCTCCACTCTGAAGTACCCTTGAGATCTCTTCTGAGCTCTTGTGTGCCCCCTTGCATCATCTCCTACAGAGGGTGTCTACTCTCCCACATAATTATTAATAACACCTCCATTCATTCTCAAAACTGTCCTAATTTGAGTAATGATATATATGGTCATCCTACTTGTATAACCTTTTCCACAAGTCCTTCCCTCCAACCACACCCATCTACAACCAGGTCTCCAAACAAGAGAGGCTCTTTTGTACTTTTCTTTGAGCAATTTTCCCTCAGCCTAGGTCCGTTCTTCCAGATTCCAACTCTAATATCAATCCCTCTAGAAAGGCTTTCCCAGAAATTTTCCTCCAGCCTAATTTAGATTAGGCAAACACCCCAGGCTACTTTGGAATTGCCTGAGGAGCTTTTGAAAATACAGATTTCTGGGCCCTACTACCTAATGTTGGGATTTAGCAAATCTCGGGTGGGCCCAGGAAATCTGCTTGCCCTTCTTAACTGTTCACACAACATCTTTTTTTTTTTTTTAAGATTATTTGACAGAGAGAGAGAGAGCGCGCAAGCGTGCGTGCACATGCCCCCACACAAGCAGGGGGAGGGGCAGAGGGAGAGGGTGAAGCAGATTCCCCACTGAGCAGGGAGCCCAACTCAGGGCTCCACCCCAGGACCCTGAGATCATGACCTGAATCGAAGGCAGACACTCAAGGACTGAACTACCCAAGCACCCCATGTTCCCACAACATCCTCTGTATACCGTTCTAGGTATCTGTGTTATAACCCACTTACCTGCTTCCTTCAGGTGACTATAAACTCCTTGAGGGCAGGACACAAGACCCTCACCTTTAGTGAGTCTCCAGTGACTAGAATGGCATCCAGTAAATGATGCATGAACAAATGAATAATAATGGCAAACATTTACAGAGCACTTATTATGTACCAGACACTGTTCTATGTGTTTTTCTGTGTATTAACTCATTATTTCAGAAAAAGTTTTAACCCTTAAGGGCTTAATAGTTAAGTTGAATGATAAAGGATATCAGGAACATTAAGGAACTACGAATTAACTTTGGAAAGTGGAAAGTGTGACATCCACATTTGTTTCTTTAAGTAAACATTTATTTTAAGACAGAATACTTCTCGGAAGTCTTCCATAGTCCTACGTACACTGAATTGTGTTGATCATTTCCTAGAAGAGTACCCAACGTGCCTTGCGGGAGAACTTTGTAAGCCTGACTGCAATACCTATGATTTCATTCCTGTTCCTGACCGTTCCTGACCGTTTTGTGCTTAGTCATCACATTGCACCTTCCAGGGTTTTATTTTCTATCTCAGACCTCTTTAACAAAATCCCTGAGGAGGAGAACAAGAGTGGAACTTCTTCACTATACCCTTCAACTTTAAAAATTAGTGCTGTCTGTGGATATCCTATAAAATTAAGGGGATCTTATGAAGGGCTCATGAGACAAAGAGCCTAATACATGTAAAGGTACTATTCTGGTAACGGTGTCAGATTATGGATTTCCGAATGGCAGCCACAGTCATGATTTAGAACAGATGGCCAAACCGCAGGCAACAGAATCAACAGAATTTTCTGCCATCCCAAGAGGCTAACAGAATCCAAGAGAAGTATCTGACATTACCTAAATTGGTAAACAGCTCAAAACAATCTTAATTAACAGTTTGCTGGAGCACTTAATGACGGAGAGCATGCCTCAGTGGAAATTGGTATTCTTAGACAGCTCTCATATATTATTAACCGCATAGGAAGATGGTCGAATGCCCTGGAAAAATTAGAAATTAGGAAATCTTGATTTTGGCCCAAGCTGTGACACGAGGTGACCTTGGGCACTAATCTGAACTTTCTGAACCTATTTCCTAGTTTATAACATGACATCTGAGTTACCCTCTTGTAGCTTTAAATGTGTGCCCAAGTCACGTGGGAGGTGGGAGAGAACCTAAATGTAAATGAGCAAAATAGGAATCGTGCAAGCATTTTAGATTATGATAAAGAAAAAATCACCTTTCAATATACAAGAGGCTCAGTAGGTGAAAGGTAACTGCTCTTGTTCATTTTGTTACCAAGTGACTGTGGCATTTTTACTATTTTACTAGAAATACTAATGCTTGCAGCAGAGCAAACCATAGTGCCTATGGGTAAGAGGATCTTTCTCAAATCAACAAAATCATGTAACGTTGTCAGTTAAGAAACGTTGAACCATTTTGAACGTGATCATCTTCAGCTCTCCGTATTGTGAGTCTTCTGGAATAGCCTTGGAAAAGGAGAGGTTATCTCTTCAGCCTCGCTTGTTATCCAGTGCAAGACGCCAATAAGGAAAGATTCTACAAGGTCCCTCAGCAAGGAAGCTAAAATGCAGTCTCCAAAGTTCAGCCCCAAATAGCCCAGAACTAGTCAGGTATAGATGCCAACAGGCTAATTTTCTCTGTATTTATTGTATCCTCCCCAGGTTTCTCTGACAGAATTTTTTTGAAGGTCTCCGTTCAATGTTTCAAGAAAAGTTATGGTTTGTGTGTATTAGTGAGGGAAGAAGAGAGGTCGAAGAGAAGGGACAGGGTACTAGAAGAAAGGGACAGAATTAAGCTCCCAGGAAGGAAGCCTACTGCTTCTCAAGTTACCATTTGTAAACCCTTTACCCGGTTCTGTTTGGCCTATTGTCCTGGGTAAATCATCCATTGAAAATCAAGCTCCTCAGCTCATTATATATTCTTCATTTGAGGTGACCAGAACTATTTCCTGAAACCTGGTTTGGGTGCTAATTACCTGCTCAAACACCTTGTAAATACCTCCGTGGATTTGTCATAGGAAAATTTCACTTTTTTTATTTTTCTTAAATTGAGCACACTTAGTGCGAGTTCCCTTTTAACTTCCCAGTCGTGACAATAAAGGCTGTCTGCTGCTCTGCTTACGGTGAAGTGAGCTCGCTCCTCCTCGGCTACCCCAAGGCATAGCCAGCTTGCAGCTCTGGTTCAATTGTAGAGACATGTTTACCAAAGTCAGCCACATATTTCTATACAGAGAAGTAAGCTGCTTTTTCTTCCGGGGCCTCTCTCCCTCCCTCGGCAGTAAGGCAAGAGCCCCTTTCTACAAACACCCGAAGCAACTTGTACGTAAGAGAATTGCACTCCGTTTTTTTCCCTTCAGATTTTAAAATAACTGTTTCTGCCAGCTTTCCTCCTCTCATAACTCTCCAACAAGGAAACCTCAAACTCACAGCATATGTCTGGCCATAGTGACCGGATGGTATTCCTATCGATTTTGAAACTGAAAAAAAAAACCTGTCTTTTACTGGGGGAAAAATGTTAATTCATTTATATAGCTGTAATTGATTCAGTACAAAATTTGTGTTGCCTTGTCTTTCCTTCCTTCCCACATCTAAATAAACCTAAGTTCAAAAGCGTGAAGGCAGGTGTCATCTTTAAGAAAAATAATCAAATAAAGCCAGAAAAACAAGGAGCAAAGCCACACCAAGAGAACCAATATAAGTCAATATTTTAAATACACATTGTTTCAATCCGTCATCCCTGGAGAAGAACTGGAAGCCTGGAAATTCATCAATTTCATTCTCTGTTGCGTCCTGACTAGGCAAGATTTTATCCCCCTTTCCTTAAGAAAACCAAAGGTGAAGACGGTCTCTATGTGGCACTGTGGTATAAGTGACCGCTGCTGTGGAGGAGAAAAGCCCATGAAGCTTAAAAATTTTGCAAAGAGAAAACAATCCTCCTGCAGACCACAATAAATAAAATAACAGCAGTGGGGTGATTTGCAACCATGTAACGGGGCTTTTGTCTGGGTCTATTTCTCTGTGCCTTGAGGGTTTCTGTGTTCCTTCTCCGCAGGATCTCAGTGTTTCGCCCCTCCATTACAAAGGCCCAGGGCTTGAGCCCCTCCTCCAGCTGTTCACCCCCAATCTTGCCCATGCTGAGGCTTACTTACAGCAGACTGAAGAGTTTCAGTGGGGTGCAGGGCACTGCAATTTAGGATTTCTGCAGTACAGGGTGAATTTTCAAGAGTGCATCAGAGAGGGGAGCCAGACTTAAAAATAGCCTTTACTCATCCCATTAACCATTTCATTGCTGAACTGGTTTGTAAGGCAGGGCCAGCAGGCTTTTTTTTTTCTCTAGCAAACACCCAAAATGCTACAGTTGCTTCTGACTGTTTGTATGAAGGCAAAACTTCACTGCGTCTTGGAAAACAGGTGAATACATGTTGTGACCCATTGCAGAAAGAACTGTGAAGAATTAGTGTATTCTCCTATATGCCAGCTTTGAGGGTAGGAAAGAAGGGAAGGATTTAGATAGAGGGAGAGGGGGGAGTCAAAGAAGGAAAAGAGAAATCTCGAACAGAGGAGTGAAGAAGCCCCTTGTTCTGGTTTGTATTGATCTTATTTAAGCATGGGGAGAGCTGATGAGTCTGTGATTATTTTAATGACCATGAAACCTATGCATTCAAAGAAATAAATGAAGCTATGTAATCACCTTCTAAGTAATATCAAAGAACCATAAAAGGGCTAGGGGGAGGGGCCTCATTGTATAATAGTATTTACATCATACAAGGCACCGCAGGCGAAGGTAAACGAGGGGTTGAAATGTCTCTAGGGGGAGAGGAGCCTAAAATTCAATACTTTATGGCCTTGGCCCATCTAAGGCAAGGAAGGGTAAGGCATGGAAGCAATAATTGTGTCTATTTTGGTATTTTGGCAAGGGAAATGCTGATGTTCGAGCTTTGGGAGTAGTTTATAAAGCAAGTAAAACTTTGGAAGTGCAACAATACAGAATATACAGACAATGGACAAATAGAGTCAGAGGTTGTTGACCAAGTGAGCGTTATGGCGACAATATGCTTTAAATTTGGAATAATAATGAAGACACACTTGGCTCAATACAAACTATCTTCAAATGACAATTTAATGTAACTTTATAAAGTTATGTGACTACACGCATAAGGGAAGTTACTACGAAATGTGAGACACTGACACTGTCTTGGAAACTAGCAAGAAAGGGAGGACACATACCAACAAAGATGACTGGCAAGATGACATTGATCATTATGAGTTGTAGTTAGTGGATTCCACCATTATTTGTGATTTTAACGAAGTTCCACATTTGACAAGTTAATGCAGATAAAAGGAAGAGTCCCAACTCTGGAAGCTAACAGACCTGATTTTCAATCCTACTTCTTCCACTTGTTATTTCTCTAACTCTGGAAAAATTATGTAATGTCTGTGGGCCTCGGTTTTCTCATCTGCAAAATGGGGTTATCATCATCTGCCTCCTCTGGTTGCTGTGAGGATTAAGTAAGATAATAAATGGAAAACACCTGGTTGTATTTGGGCAGGTGCCCAATCATAACTGCTATTATAATTAATCCCATTACTCTAAATAAGTAACAGAAATTCTTAAGAAAATTATAAACCCCAGGAAAATAAAACCTAATTAGAAAAAATACCCTAAGCCCTTCAAACCATGAGTTTTCTCCTCATGAATTTGTCATTAATCAAATTGCTACAAACAGGGTTGCCAGATAAAAAATAGGACTCTCAGTTAAATGTGAATATCAGAGGAACAACAAATATTTTTGAGTATAAGTATGTCCCATGCAATGTCATACTGAAAATTGTCATTTATCTAAAATTTAAATAGACGGGCGCCTGGGTGGCTCAGTTGTTAAGCGTCTGCCTTCAGCTCAGGTCATGATACTGGGGTCCTGGGATGGAGCCCCACGTCAGGCTCCCTGCTTGCCAGGGAGCCTGTTTCTCCCTCTCCCACCCCGCCCCCCGGCCTGTGTTCCCTCTCTTGATGTCTCTCTCTCTGTCAAATAAATAAATAAAATCTTTAAAAAAATAAAATAAAATTTAAATAGAAATTTAAAATTTAAATAACTGATCGGTCTTTTTTTTTTTTTTTTTGGCTAAATCTGGCAACAAAATTTGAGTATGTTTAATTCCTATGTCCTCTAGCCCAAGTTCCTATGGACATCATAAGGAAGGAATCCTTACTTCAGAAAGTTTTTTTAAAAATTAATACCTGAAATTCATGTAATTAAAATGTTTCAACTATCCAGAACATGACTTGTCACTCTCAGAGGGAAAACAACTGCCCTCTTCCCATTTCACAGTTAACCACGTGGCTTTAGTTTTTAATCATCTCGCACCCACACCATGGCGATGTGCTGTTTCCAGGTTCCCTCGGCCAGTTCTGAACCAGCCACTACCAGGCCTGGCACAGTTTTGTTTTGTTTTGCCTTTCCTCTTTCTCCAGCACAGGGCTCCATGGAGACTGGAGTATGCACACAGACCTGGGCGCTGACACTGTCCTGACGAGTAAGAGGCCCAAACGGGGATTCTCGGTCAGAAGGAATGGTTCCCTCCAGGAAAGTGGTATTGTGCAGGCGAGGGGAGATGTGCGTTCAGGACATGTGTCGGTCGGTGGAGTAAATGTAAAGTGCCATCACGGACGTGTCTGTGACATTCTGCATATGCTTCATTAACATTTGGTGTTCCTTTGTTATTTTAGGTCCTCTGCAGTGACAGGGTAAAGGCCTGACATAGCAGAGTAAAAAAATTCAGAAACTTAGGTCAACGATCAAGTTAATACTTGAAGCGTGAGCTTTGAACTCTTAATTCTGTGAGACACTACCTATGTAGGGAGAATGTTAATAAGGATTTCGGACTTAGCATCGGTAACAAAAGACACCGTACTAAAGTTTGCTTTCACACATGTTTACTTGGCTTGGCGGTGACATGACTGGTAAGACACAGGCTTATATGTAAACTCAGGCATATTATTCGCTGATATGAAAAAGGAAAAAAGATTCCAAAAATAACTTAAAATGAGGATTTTATTTTAGTGTTGAAGAATATTTAAAAGTTTCAAGTTGCGGTTCTCGCCTCTCTTAAGTTCCCCTATTCCTCACTGACACAGAAGGGTTCTCTTAATGTTTAAAATTTTATGACATCCCAATGTATATTTAAATGCCACAAATCTCTTGAACAATTTCTGAGCAAATTTTAAGGACTGGTTGGTTTTGAAAACTCTTTGTGGCTATTAACATCCTCTCAAAGTCCCTCTTTCATCTAAACTTTGAATTTAAAACAATGTAACCAGAAAAAATTGTGAAAGCAAACAAAAAGCCAAAAGAACATTAGAACAACACATGTTCCTTTGAAGGGCAGAGAAAAATCATGGGTAATTCAGGGCAGTTGATTTCTAGAGAACTCCAGCTATCAGAATGACTTTGTTGGGAACAGCCGCCCGATGGTCCCGGCCATTACATGTCAATCTGTCAAACCAACAAACAAAAACACCACAGGCTTTAGCACAAATGGCATATGACGAATGCAGATGTGCCTCTGAAAAGAATCCTTTGCTTTTTAAACACCTGCAAGAATTCCAAAACAACTGGCAGGCCTTCCATCGGCTATAGCCACTCTCCTGACCCTGAGTCCCGAGTGGTAAAGAAAAAATGCCTAGAATGTACAGTATTCCCTTCCCATTTGGAAGAGCGGTGGGGGGCTGATGAGGAATAAGTACGGTGTTGATATCACAATGCCATGCACCTGCTTTGGATGTAAAAAGAAAGAGTTTATTACAGAAACTGCAGCATTTTTTCATCTTCTCATTAAGCAGTGGTGAGCAAATTCAAGTGTGTTTCCCTTTTATTAGGTTAACCCATCCTGAATGAACAGGGTCTATTGAGAGCGTTCTTGGTTTTCCCCCAACAGGTACATTGTCTTCCTTTCACAATTAAATTGCTCCCTACATTTTGATTTAGGCAGATAAGTAATTTGTAGTAGTGTTGCAAAGTTAGTGTTTCTTAGATCTTTAATTAGCCAAAAAATAAAACTGAGTTTACCCTTTTATATTTTTAATTAAAAACACACACACACACACACAAGCATCCCCCAAATACCCTGCTATTCGATGAACATTTTTACATCTAAAAAAAGTATGACCAAAGAAACGTAATTCGTTCTGAGGGACTGTTCCCACTGCGTGCATGTTAGCTAGTCATCTTTTGAAGTATCATCCTTACAAAGCCAGTATTCTAAAAACAACGGCTAACATACATATGTGTAAGGTTATCAGCTGGTGGAGGACAATGTCCCTTTAACCCGGCAATTTTGTCTGCCAGAGTCAGTTGGATATTATTTTCATGTCTTCCTTACTAACAATCTGTTAGAATATATATACATAGTTGCCACACGGAATCTCTGGGGTTAGTAGTCAAACTATAAATATAGATAGGGCACTACTATGTTATCAGAAAGAATGTCAGCCAGAACAGGCTGCCCAGGAGCAAATTACAAAGTTGTGGCTCCCAAGAATGAGATGCGTTGTTTGCCCTTGCACACTGCAGCTGCCGCCCCGCCCCACCCCCCTTTTTGGTGGTTTATTACACACAAGCTACTAATGAATGGGAGCCGCTGTTTTACAGTACACCACACTTACAGGACTTATCTCTAGGCCCACCACAGATTTGACTGATCAACAGCAGGGCACCGCCATCATAATTCTTCCTAGAAACAGGAGTATAAAAAGGGGTTTGTTGGAGGTTGGCTGGGTCTGCAGAGAATCCTGCCCGCAGGGCTTGCCGATGCCATCACTAGCTGTTATGGTCTTTGGCCTAATAAGGTACAGAAACAAAGATTGTTCACTTATTCAAGAAGACTAAAGCACCAGAATGATGGAAAGTAGAGGCAGCGGGGCACACATCCAAGTGGGATTAAGGCCACAAGTGCAACTTTATAGGCCTGTCTGGGTGGCAGAATGCAGATCTGCAGCTGAAAATCCAGTTCAAACATAATTTATTATATGTCATTCATAGTTAGCGGTGGTTGTTATTAGGAGTTAAATCACTGCACTGTATTCAACTGAGTTTGATAAGTATTTTTGGAAACTTCTTATATGTTATCATAACTCCGAAACAGGCAGGGAAGGTAAACAGACTGATAAATAAACCGACAGCGCTAAGAAATATATCTGGAAAAAGCCATGGTGCTTCATTTTTTTCCCATTCTCTGCTTTAAAGTTATATTATGTCCTTCACATCTCTAAATGTTAGCGTTTCTCTCATTGCAGCAAAATACTACAATTTGCACCTCTAGGCTTCTTCAAACTTTCAGATAAACATCAACAAAATGAATCTACCTATTTCCCAACAAAACAAACACACTACCCCTGTTTCATAAAGAGGAAATTTCAACTTGGGAAAGTCCTTTGCCCGAGGCCTGATGTCCACCGAATGACCTAGCAGAGAATAAAGGTCCCAAGTTAAATCTTCTAGTCTTTTCATCATACTTGCCCAATGTTGGGAGCATAGCAAGAGCGGCATCACATATATACACTATATATGACATTAGAAAAATCTGTCCTGGGGCGCCTGGGTGGCACAGCGGTTAAGCGTCTGCCTTCGGCTCAGGGCGTGATCCCCGCATTGCGGGATCGAGCCCCACATCAGGCTCCTCCGCTATGAGCCTGCTTCTTCCTCTCTCACTCC
The DNA here is from genome assembly GCF_002007445.2 of Ailuropoda melanoleuca. NCBI lineage: Eukaryota > Metazoa > Chordata > Mammalia > Carnivora > Ursidae > Ailuropoda > Ailuropoda melanoleuca. The sequence goes on from NC_048218.1 coordinate 81,939,757, forward strand.
CCCTGCTTGTGTTCCCTCTCTCTCTGGCTGTCTCTATCTCTATCGAATAAATAAATAAAATTTAAAAAAAAATAAAATAAAAAAAATAAAAAAAGAAAAATCTGTCCTCTATTCTTACATGCCAAATATTGCTGGAATTAGAAACATGGGTGTTTTTTTCTTTTAAGATTTTATTTTTAAGTAATCTCTACACCCAACATGGAGCTTGAACTCACAACCTTGAGATCAAGAGTCACAAGCTCCACCCAGTGAGCCAGCCAGGTGCTCCAGAAACATGGGTTATTAAGAGTGTTCCCACAATAAGTCCTGCACATTTTCTTTTTTTTTTTAATATCTATTTATTAGAGAGAGATAAAGAGCACATGTGAGAGTGGGGGGAGAGGCAGAGGGAGAGGATCTCAAGCAGACTCCCCGCTGAGCAAGGAGCCTGATGTGGGGCTCAGTTCCAGGACTCTGAGATCACTATGTGAGCCGAAATCGAGAGTCGAATGCTTAACTGACTAAGCCACCCAGGCGTCCCCCATGCACATTTTCAAGTCACTGTACCATAGTATCTTGTTTGAATGAGAGAGGATTATACTTGGCTGAGGTTCCATTGTGTTATAAATGGACCATATGTTCTAAGATCACAATAACTTAAAATCAATTTAATTTGGGGCACCTGAGTGGCTCAGTCAGTTAGGTGTCGAACTCCTGATTTCAGCTCAGGTCATGATCTCAGGGTTGTAGGATCGTGGAGCCTTCCTGAGATTCTTTCTCTCCCTCTCTCTTTGCCCCTGCCCCCCCAACACCCACTCTAGTGTTCTCTCTCTAAAAAAAAAAAAAAAAAAAAAAAAAAA
>NC_048218.1:81940613-82063113 GCF_002007445.2 Ailuropoda melanoleuca
CAATTTCATTGGCTTTTACATGTATTTGTATTAATAAATTAATGAAGCTGGATTATCTTAATACTGTTTGTAGAGTGTGATAGGTTACAGAGTTTGGGTATAGCGGGGCACAGGTATCAGTCTTAACAGATCAGCGCTAATGGAGGCATATCATCTGCGAAGACTAGAAGTCAAATGTGGCAGTTTTTCAAATAATATTCTCCCAAACAGTCAAAATAGCAAGTTATCCCCTCTACTCCCCTCCCCACCATCATGTCTTATTTATCCTGATTTCAAACCATTTAAACATTTAAGATTGGTTCGTAATTTTAATATTCTCTTACTAGTACGGAGGACATTGCCAGGCTTACTGTTTTATCGAATCTTTCAGTGTATTCCATTATGTCTCCCTACTCCCGCCCACTCTGGCAGCACGTTAACTGGTGGTTGCCTTGTGCTGATTTCAGAAAGAAATCTTTTTTTTTTTTTAAATGTCTTCTTAAAACATAAGGATTCTGTATTTCTGAAGCTATTCTTCATGACATGGGAAAATTTGAGGTAAGAGAGTGTGCAACCGTATGAAACAAGTTCTCCTCTGAACTCTGTTACTTACTAGCTATATGGCTTTGTGCAATATACCAAACTTCCCTGAGCCTCATTTTGATCATTTATAAAATGGGGGTGTATTATATGCCCGCCCCTTCTGCATCCCTTGTTTTATTTTCAAAGCAGTATGCTTTGAAGCAGAAACTCCTGGAAACAACCTAAATGACCATCCACAGAAGAAGGGTAAAAGAAATTCTGACCCAACCCTAGTGCAGGGTATCATGTGGCAGTTACAAAGAATAGAACAGATATTCACATTTTAAGTCTGTTGTCCTTGACATATTATGAAGTGAAAAAATACACATAATAAAATTTCATTTGTTAAAAAAACTTAGTATTGTATACTGGTAATAATAAGAGTAGCTAACCCTTATAAAATGCTTACTATGTAGCAAGCACTGCTGTGAGCAGTCCACATAGAATTTCACTTAATCCTTACAGTAACCCAATGAGATAGGACTACTGCTGTCATCCCGCTTTTACAGATGAGAAAACTGAGATCATAAATGTAGTGAGTTATAGAGCTGGGACTCAGACCTTGACTGTCTAGATCCAGAGTCTATGTGCTTAACTGCTATCATCTATCGATTGATCAATCAATCAGCTATCTACCTGTCATCTAGCCACCATCTGCCTACCTATCTTTCCATACATGCATTCACATATCCATCTTTCTGTCTGAGAGCTAGAAGGATACATGCTTCCAGAGAAGTCACAACGGGCACTTTTACCGATTCTACACACCACTTTCACTTCTGCTTCTGTAAACTTTATATTGTTTGCAGTGCCATAGTCAAGTTTAGAATTATGGTACCAGGGATATCTGCTATACAGCTATGGTAAATATAAAGGAAAAGCTTTGCAAACAAGTGGTCCTTAAGTGGGTACTGCAATGTCAATAATTTGCTTTAGGCGGAGCCTTAAATATGAATATTGTTTCTATCCTTGAGGGCAGGAGATATAACACCTTTTCCTTTTAATTTTAACACCTTTTTTTTTCAATAGCACCTACATAGCGCCTTGTCCCTTATGAGCACTCAAAAGCTTTATGTACTGACTGAAAGGAGACTGTAAGTGAAAGACTTCTGTTAGGACAGGGCTATGGTTTGAGGCCATGTAGTAGAGCAAAGTTAAATTGAAATTAAATATATGGTTCTGGACAAGTAACCAGTGCTCTAACTTGATTAAGGAGCCACAGAGAAGAAAGAGTGTGTCTTCTACCCTTGAAAACCCTTGCATCCATCCATAGTATTTGCCTCATATTTCATTCTAATTTGATGTTTGATACATTTCAATTCATTTCCCCTGTAAAATATTCCTTGGGCTTGATTTCAAAGCCTTAGATCTAGGATTTAGTCTCGACTTATCTTGAGATTTCTTATCGGGAAGATTGATACTTAACAACATTCTATTCCTAGACTCTTGCATGTTACACCACCAAAAACATTTGTATTAGTTTACTATTTTGATTATTACAAGATGATTCTGATGTTTCTAGAATGTATGCAGTGTGTCTTTATTCCCTGCTTCTTTGCCTTTTAGTAATTTTTTATCGAAGATTCTGAGGTTGTTCATACAATTGCTGATACTTCCTGATTGCGAGATATCTCTGAGGGCTTTTAAACATATTTAAATATATTTCTAAACTTTCATTCACTTGCATAAGCATGAATGCACGGCTTCTGAATGCAGAATTTAAAAAATGATTTTTTTCTTCTCTCAGGCTGAAGAGTCATTCATTTAAAAATACATTTTAAGATTCAGTGTTTATTTGTAACTCTATAATGGAACTCTGGAAGTAAGTGGCATATAAGAAGTGACCCACAAAATAACTTTCAAAAATGATAACTGAATTTCCATAAGAGTCTTCATTTTAATATTTAACATTATTTTGCAAATATGAGAAATAGATATCCAGATGAGGGTACCGAGGAACACAGAGATACCCAGATCCAGAAATAATCTGGTATGAGAAGCACTAGATTTCTCATACTTATTCTCTTTCACCGAATTTAAACTAAATGGTTCTATAACTGGTAAAATGTTGTCATGGTACTTATGAGGACTTTATTTCCTGGGCAAATAAAGCTATAAATCAGCCTATTAAAATTGATAATACTCAGCCTCATTTTATGTTATTCTAGAAACTTTATCTTAAATCCATTAAATAATCTTCTATGGTACCCTGGTACAATCTGGCTTCTCTACCTTTCCCTCCCCCTGGAATATGGCCCTTTGTCTCTCTACCACAGTCCTACCCATTCTTCAATCCCCATTATCTCCAGCAAGCTTCTCTAGGCTACTTTGTATTTTCACAGCTGTTTGTTCATACCTTCACCAGAGATTATTCTGAAAAGACATTTGTGCACATGCCAATTTCTCTTTCCCAGATAACAGCGCCCAAATCCTGAGCTTTTTTGTACTTTCTGGTTCCAATCCCTACTTCTTTTTTTTTTTTTTTTTTTTTNTTTTATTTCTTTAAGAGTTGATTTTTGGGGCACCTGGGTGGCTCGGTCAGTTAGGTGGCCAACTCTTGATTTCGGTTCAGGTCTTGATCTCAGGGTTCTGGGATCCACACTCAGCGGGGAGTCTGCTTGAGGATTCTCTCTCCCTCTGCCCCTCCCCCTGCTTGCATGCTCCTGCTCTCTCGCTCTCTCTCTAAAATAAATAGGTAAAAAATTTTAAAAGATTTTATTTATTTATTTGACAGATAGACAGCAAGAGAGGGAACACAAGCAGGGGGAGTGGGAGAGGGAGAAGCAGGCTTCCCTCTGTGGGACTCGACCTTGGGATCATGACCTGAGCCGAAGGCAGATGCTTAACCGACTGAGCCACCCAGGCACCCAGTAAATCTTTTTTAAAAAGTTTAGCTTTAAGTATCCCCTATACCCAATGTGTGGCTCTAACACAGAACCCCAAGATCAAGAGTCATGTGCTTTACTTGTAATTATGAATTGTATCCATCAGCACTCAAATGAGATATATTTACAATACTGAGAGATAGGGACAAATCTGATAGTACAGAAACTAATACTCAAACAACTGACTGAATTTTTCACCATGCATTGTGATTTTTCTACTAGACTGATGTATACTTTTGCTTCCTTAAGAATATAGAACCATTTTATGCCTGGTTGACTTACTTAAAAATGTCCCTGGAAAAATTCTTATACCATTTAAGGTAACATCTTATTTTGCCAAAATTATATTAATCTGTCCAGGCTGATAACTACTTCAGGGGAGGGGGAGAGAAGGAAGGAAGGAAGGAAGGAAGGAAGGAAGGAAGGAAGGAAGGAAGGAAGGAAGAAAAGAGAAAGAAAGAGAAAGAAAGAAAGAAAAAGAAAGAAAGAAAAAGGGAAGGGAGGGGAGGGAAGGGAAAGGAAGGAGGAAGGAAGGAAGGAAGGAAGGAAGGAAGGAAGGAAGGAAGGAAAGGGAGGGAGCGAGGGAGGGAAGGAGGAAGGAAACACATCTTTGCTACCACAGAATATTGGGCAGGGATGACTTAAAAGAAAAATGAGGAATCTCTGATCTTTATTTATGTTTTTCAATGTTCTCCATGGTGCTTGTATGTACTTACATATAAATATGACAAAATTTCTTTTCATATTCCTAAAATAATTCTCCTCCTTCATCTTCTTTTGCAACATGAGAAATTTACCTGAAAACTACCTGATAGCTTAAATGACTTAGAAAGACTACATCAAGACAGCACCAGAGGAAAATTGCCAGAATCTATGACATTAAAAGTTAATCCTTCAGCATTGAATTTTGGTTGTCAGAGAATTATTGATATTATTCTTCAGGATTCTCTGACTTGTTTTAAGTTTAACTGAAGTAAATGTTTCCTTGTGCAGAGTTATCAGTTTGGCATCGGACTGCATTAGACAAGCCCCTTAAGGCCCAAGCTGCTCTACATTTTAAAACAAAATTACCTAAAAACCCGAGGAGTTGCACAAGGGTGGGGGGGGGAAGGAAGGAAAAGAGGAAAGGAGGGAGGAGAGAGAAAAGAAGACAAGAAGGAAAGGAGGGAGGGAGGAAGGAGGGGAGGAGAAGTAGGAGGAAGGAAACCTGTTAGGACAGTGATAGATGTTAAAGACACCCATGAACAAACTAAATGAAATTGGTAATATAATAAGAAACTTAAAAATTACAAAAGGCATCTAAACAAACACATTAGTGCTAATGTGCGAGTCCTTATTTTGTCATTTATTAATTTGCAAATTAGTAGAGAAGACAGAAGTTTGAATTTGGGGGTTTGAGCATCTACCTCCAAGTCAAATGGATAATCTTCGGTCTATATGTCACGTTTTAATTGACAAACCTTAGCACAAGAAAGGTTATCATGTACGTCATTATTGATACAAACTGAAAAACACAACATCTAGCTAGAACAGTTGCTTTTCCTTTTCTGGATACTTTTTCATTTTATCTAATCCCAAAAAGCTTGTCTGGATTTGTCTGGCTGCCAGCATAATTTAAGGACAAAAACCTTATTTAAGTATATATAAAATGACTAATTTAAGTGCATACAATTCAAGAAATAAACAAATAATTTCCGTATTAACATCCACACTGCCTTCATTACATAATTAAAACAATGTAATTAAAAACCTAAGAATCACATGGGAGTATCCTTTTGTATTTCTTGATTTCTGTTTGTTTAGATAGATTACATCAATAGCAAGTTAACTAAACATCTTCTTTATTATTTCTAGAGTATTTTGCAAACATTTTTTTTAATATGAAGAGTAATAACTAAAGAGAAACAAAAGAAGTCCTATACAGTTTTGTTTATCCAACTTGCTAAGATGTTAAAAGATACGGGTCTATAAAAACTAGAAGGGCAGAGGCTGGGGAGTAAGGGAATTAGGAAGAGGTTGGTAAAAGGGTAGAAATTTTCAGCTACCAGATGAATATGGTCTGAGGATCTCATGGTTAACATAGTGACTGTAATTGGTAACACATTAATGAATAATTGAAATTTGTTAAGAGAGTAAAACTTAGAGACACCTAGGTGGCTGTCAGTTAAGGTTAAACATCTGCCTTTGGCTCAGGTCGTGATCCCAGGATCCTGGAATCAAGTCCCACATCAGGTTCCCTGCTCAGCGGGAACCCTGCTTTCTCCCTCTCCCTCTCCCTCTGCCTGCCACTCCCCCTGCTTGTGCTCTCTCTCTCTGACACATAAATAAATAAAATCTTTAAAAAAGAGAGAAAGAGAATAAAACTTAAATGTTCTCAGCAAAAAAAAAAAAAAAAAAAAAAAAAAAAAACGGGAAGGNAAAAAAAAAGACGTGAAGTGATCGATGTGTTAATTAAGCAGATAGGAGGAATACTTTCATGATGTTTATGTTTATCAAATCATCAAGATATATACTTTAAATATCTTCCGATTTTGTCAATTTTATCTCAGTGAAGCTGAAAAAAAAAAAGGGAAACCTCACTTATAACACTCTGGAACTTGATCGATGCCATGCTCTCGAGCACTTTATAGGCAAAACAGTCTTCTAAAGGCTTACATTCTATTTTGAAACAATTAATGGTTTTCAAGGACATTTAAAAAATTCCAGGCAGTTATTAATTTATATAGGGCTGCCCATGTTTGGCTTTTAGAAATTAAGACTCTCACCTCTGAAAGACTATTGACACACACACACACACACGCATGTGCATGAACACATAAGGGAAAACACTAATTCATGACATTGACTTTTAAGTGAATAGAATTTTTTTCAATCAGGTCTTTTGACTTCGGTATCTGTGAAATATAAAAACTTTGCTCCTTAATGCAAAATCTTGATTTTTCGGGCATGTAAAACACAAAAGGAATTTAGATGCCTATTGCTACAGGTTAGTCACTTAAAACAGAAGCCATAAAATCTGAGTTGGTATCGCAGTTCTTCCATTTATCAGCTGGATCACAGCGTGCGAGTGACTCAGCTTCCTCCTTGGTAAAATGAGATTAATGCTATTTGTTTATATCATAACAGTCTTCTAAGGATCAAACAAAATTATGAATTGAGAAGTGTTCTGTAAGCTGTAGGGCACTAAATAAATTGAAGGTGTTTTTAAATAATAATTTTTGTCTAATTGAGAAATTTTGATTTATGCCAGATATTATTTCTCCCAGAGAGTTTGATGTCTAAGCACAGGGACCACTTTGGGACCATATATTTAATCATTAGGAAGTAAAGTGTCTTTCTGCTCACCTCTCTGACAGATTAACAACCTGTAAGAAAAAGATCTATAGTCAGAGTCATGCTGTATTAGGTGGACAGTGTAATCACTAGGACAATTCTTAATACAAAGAAAGTGGAAACATGAGTCTGAAGAGGGGAAATATCAAAGGTACTCTCTATCAAGAGTGAAACTTTGAAATCCATCTATTTAAGATTAATCACTACTCTTTTAGTTAAGCTGTTGTCATCTCTAACTTTCCCTGAGTAGAAAATAATCTACACTTCCAACTAAGTTATTCATGGTCCAATTTGTTCTCAGAATACTATAATAGGCTTTGTGAAGATAAGTTTTATAATAGGGATTTAACATAGTGAGAAGCCAAGACACAGAGGCCTTCAAACACAAAGAGTATATATGTATATAAACTGCTCATCCCCTCCCCCTCTTCTTCCCCTCACCCTTGTCCCCTCTCCCAAAAGGACACTCACCCCTACTTAAAATCTAATTTTTACAAAGGATTCAGATGAAATACCAGCTCGACAGCTTCACAGTACAGCTGGTTTAGCTACTGCCGTGTTGCTCAGGGGTCACTGTCAACAGGGCTGGGGAAAGGGGAGAACTTTGAGGAAAGCACCCCCGGAAGAAGGAATGCTGGGAAGGGTTTTAGGAAAGAGAAACTTTCAAAATCTTCCCTCTTGGCGGCTCCAGTCTTGCTTGATGACCACATTTACATACTGAGTTCACAGGCTAGAACTCTCAAAGAGAACTCCACTTTCCTGGAGAAAATAAAACTTTCAGGGTGGCATCCTAGAAAAAAAAAAAAAAAAGGGGAATAAGAATCACTGATATTTTATATACATTATTTTTATTTTTCAAGCTTTTGGTATCTTAAACTGTTGAAAATACAGAGTTAATTCAGAGACACTATTAATTTATTGTTTTTCCCCTTTTGTGCTTTAAGAGCTAACCTTCCATATTTACAATTTTAAATCCCATTTGTATCCAAATTGGTATAGTTACTTGGCCTGCGGTACCAGGTGTGTCTTCATTCCAGAGAGCTGCTGTTTTTGTAAGGTTCCTAATTTTCCCATTTTAATCATATCAAGACACACACACACAGAAGTTAGTATTTAAAATCCGAGAAACTCTCTATTAAAGTATTTTAATCACTACCTTCTCTTTCTGTATAGGTTACATCTCTGCTGTGTCTATTCTGTTGCAAGTCAGGCTATCTTATTTGCCTATTTGCAACAGAGTATATAAAGGAGAAAGATGCCTGGTTACTGAGTATTTATATTCAAAACTTTTCTTCGATTAAAAAATCCTACAAAGCACATAAAAATTACATAACAGTATGTTTTAAATTTTTCTTTGCAAAGAAAGATTTCTTATGTTGTTTTTTAATGTGCTTTTAATGATTTCTAGCACTCACACCTCCTTACTTGCTTTCCAAACTGTTTATACTGTCCCCAATAACACTCAGTGGAAAGCTGTCATTCCTGGCTAAATCCTTCCTTAGGGTGGATGCTATGCCTCCGTGAGACAGGGTCAGGGGGTCAAAATAGATTTTGGAGGCCACCTGGAGAGTCCAGGCCATGAACTGACTCAAAAAATTTATATCAGAGCCGGAATAGTCCACCTCCCAGGGTCAGATCTGGCCTGACACTCCAACCGCAGGCTGAGGCATGCTAGACCGAGCTCGGAGAGAGGCCAGAGTTGTTGACCCTGCTAGCTGACCTCTTCAAACTTCAGGAGAATTTTTTTGGCAGTTACCACGGTGACTGGGTACTCTAAAAGCTTATCCTTCTTACTGAAAGGAGGAAAAAAAATTAGGAAAAAATATGTTAAAACCTACCTTGCAGAGATGCCTATCACAGTTAAAGTTTAAAAAAAAAAAACTGAGGGAGTTCTAAATTGTTTATGCCTTTGATATTAATTTCTACTGCTGTCCTAAAGAAATTGGAATTTTTAAGGTTTTTCAAGCTGCAAAATTCACATTTGGAACAGATACTGCTTTTTTTTTTTCCCTTTCCAATAACTGACAATTTGAATAATGTATTAAAATACATTTTAAACAACGTAATTTACTTGGAATATCTAATAACTCTCCGCTTTTCTTTGAGAATAATCAGCTTTGAAATAAGATCCATCATAAATGCTAATCTATTAGGGAAAAAATATTGTAACTAAATAATCATTTTTCCCTCAAAAATAAACTCAGTATTTTTTTTTCCTGAAAGAAAAGTGTCCATTTTTGCTTAACTTGAAATAATAAAATTAGAAGAAAAGCAAGGGGCTATTATTATTTTTATATATTCTATCTTTTACCAAGCGGCTTAATAAAAATAACGTGTACATGAAAAACTATATTGCAAAAATACTATAACAAAAGAAGGCAGGGAGGAAAAAAATGCAATGTGCACTTTATTTTAGAGCCATGCACGTTAAAGCTAAAAAAGCCATAGCATATTCGTCTACGTTAATATCAAATGCTAACTGGTCCTAAAGTTCCACAACAATAGAAAGACTTATAAATTAAAATGTAATTCCCCATGGGATAAACCTATATACATTTTAAGACTTACTAGTTGCTTTTTGGTGACAGATTGTAATACAAAATACTTTTAAATGGCTCCTATATATGACATGAAATTAGATGAGAATTGTAATAATTTAGAAGGATAATATTCTTTAATCATAATAATACTTGCTTTTAAAAATACCTATGTACTATACAATGATTTTTTTGTAAAGTGAAACCAATGACTCTTAGCGTTGGTGATGCTCTGCCCTCCTTGAATTTTCCCATCTACCTCGTACATGATGGAGGTCCTCGATGTCCAGAAAGGGCTTTCTCCAGCATCTGGGTACTGGGTGTGTGTGTGTGTGTGTGTGTGTGTGTGTGTGTGAGCACGAGCGCGTACAAATGATGAAACAAGGGTGAGGGGAGAGTGGATTTGCATTTTAAAAAGCAGTGGCTATATAACAAGACAATGTCTTTGGTCTAAATATTATTTCTCATCTTGACTCTAAGCCAAGAAAAAAAAAATGATGAATTATAGAAATGTAGTAACGGACACTCCAAAAATGAATACTGATTCATTTCAAATTTCAGAGGTGTGTTCTAACCTAATCTTGAATGTTCATTTTGCTGTGACCTATTTTCACCATTTTGTAATCACCACTAAATTCTTAGAACACAATGGACATAAAGCCAAGTATCTGTTAATTAATCTTAATTTTTAAGAAACAAAATATAATTCAGGGTATAATTTCCTTTCTTGTCTTGTTCTCAAAACAGCCAGTAAAAGGGAAGGTCAGAGATTATTTTGAGGTGATTTTGCCATGTGATCCAATGGCACTTCGCTAGAATGCAGGTCTTTCAACCAAATGGGGTGGTTCTTGCCATTGCAAAGCGGGCAACCAGGTCGGTGAGTCACTATGACTGTGGTCGCCGCTCATTCTCTATGATGAACTCAGATTGTCCTTCCCAGTTGGGAACTCTTGGCAAGTTTCCCTAGAGACCCGGAGGCTGGCAAAGCAGGAGGAACGATCAAACAGGAAATGAGGTCCTCCTCAGGTTTTGAAAAGAGATGATAGAAGTCTTAAAATGAGGCAAGCCAGACCAGAATGTCCTAAACCACAAGCCCTATCTTGAGCGAAACGTTATTTCTGAGTTGGATCTGAAAAGGAAAAGAAGTTTAAGTGGAAGACAATGGTTCATTTGTATGCAAGAAAACAATGCCAAGTCTCTTAGCTTGATTTCCTCCAGTCAAATTTAGGATCTTTTCGGAAAAAAACAAAAATCATATGTCAATCTTCTGTATAAACTTTTACTGAAAGGATGATGAAATAGATATTTTATTCAGTAACTCATAGACCTGGATCCTTTCTTAGGTTGAAAGTTCACAAGTATGTTATGGGACTACAGAATTTAGGGACTGAGGGCATCCTCAGAGATGACCTAGTCCTAACTTTTTACTTTCTACATGTGAAATCGGAAGCCTCAAAACATGAACTGCCTTACGTACAAACTAGTAGTTACATGCCTAAACTGGGACCTACATCCTGCTAGGCATTTCTAGCCTAGTGTGTTCTCTACTACAGTATGTGGCCCCTTCACAGGGGAAAAGAATATTGGAAGTCCATGCCAGTAGACACATTCAAAGCCTTGGAGACACAGTTATTCTGAGACCATGGTATAAAATGACTGTAAAACTCTTTCACATTGTACTTCCAGGAAACACCTTTAGGTATCACGGGAGCAGAAATTCTACAAAATTGGGGAGTAAAGCAGTAAAATAATACGTGTTATAGGAAGCTTCAAAGTTCTTAGGACTTCTGTCTGATGGTAACAAGAGCATGTTGTTAATATTATTTCTCCGCCTAATTGTTTTTATTGATTTGTTATGACTAGTAAGCTCTGATTGATTTCCTTTGAATTGGTACAGATCTCCACTCTGCCAGGTTTGTAATTAAAGACCAAGAAACAGGGCTTTGGGTATTAGCCTATCTAGGTTTCCAGTGGTATGAAAGAGTCTGTCCAAAAAATCATAGACTACATAGGATACCCTGGCTGCCAGTCTGGAAAGGGCTTAATCTGGTCTTTCTTTAACATTTCTCTAATTTACTTCAGTTTTAACGTGTATCTATTAGGATCAATGAATCCTGATAACTAAATATATAGAAGCCTGTAGAAAAATGGGGAATTCATTGCTGATACCCCAAACTGCCACTTTGCAGCTGCATTGAATTGTAACACTTATTCTCTATATCACGGATTTTCAGCACAGCCCCCAAATTCTCCTGTTAACTTGTCATGGCATTTGTGAGATCGTGATTTAACTCTGAGAATTTGGCTCAGGGGCCCAGAGGAAAAAAGAGCAAGGGACAAAAATTTAAGGGGAGGAGAAAAAGTACCAGGTATGCTGAGGAGCCAATGGTTTCACAGGAAAGAAAGCTGGTATTTAGGAAGATGGTTACATGTGATTAAGAAGTGAAGGCAACAGGAGTCAGGTACCCAACTCCCACCTAGAAGTTCAAAGAAATGCTGTATTCTTTCCATCCATTCCAATGTGGGGCATCTTGGGTACTAATCACGTGTTAAATTTTTGAAGGGGGCAGGGAACGGAAAACACTACTCGGAGTTTGGGTCTGAAGAATGTTTGTTTGCAGCTCTCTGTCAAAGTTCCCGATGAAGATGAAGCGGCCACCACACTTTGCGCATGCGCCTCTGTTGTTCTGCGTCTCAAAACACTTTAGAAAGCGTCCTCTTGACCCAGAAGCTGACTTCTCCACCCAAAGGAGAAAGAGCTGTTAAGGGAAGCTTTTTGACAGAAGGGAACTTGCTGATATAGAAATATTTTTCCTTTTGGAATCAAGGCCGTGAGGCCAGCGAGCTGAGCGGGGAGAAGACAGTCAGTGAGGAATTGTAAGATTAAAGAGTGATAACTTTCCACTTGGTTCTGAGCTCCACCCCCAGGACCAGACTGGCTGTGCTCCAGGAGCAGTGAGGATGACAAAAATGCTAGGTGCCTTCCCCAGCTTCCTAACCGGGCTTTACACTTTCCCAGAGCTGTTCCTTCGGTCCAGGTGGGCACAGACGTCGCTCCCAGACACGATCCACGGGACCCCTCCTAGAAACGCCGTCTGAGGCAACGCGACCAGGGCCTGCCTGCTCCCGGGACAGGGCCATTTGAAAAAGGCCCACTCTTTTGGCATCTTTCATAGGCTCCTTGGGAAATTGTTAAAGACAGAAATTTTGAAATTGAATTTTAATGATTATCAGAGAAGAGGGGCGAGGCACAGCAGCTGCTCCGGGGCAGCTGGCCCAGCTGCTCCATCTGCAGGACAGGCCGGCCCCCTTGGCCACCGCACCACCCGGAGAAAGGAGGGGCAAGAAGGTGAAGGTTTCAGCTTTCCACTGAGGGTCCGGGCCCTGGGCATTGGAGTCATCCGCATCCACAAATGCAAAAGAAATGACAAACAAAACAGAACAAAATATGTAACTTCAGGTCTCAGTCCCAGGTTGCTCACGTGAACTGTGGGCCCAACACCACACATTCTTGGGGGGGCGGTGACGGACCCTTTTGTGAAGGAACTCAGGAGAAGGGCAGATTTTTAGAGGGAGTGGCATCAGTTTCTTCCCTGGATCCTCACGGCTCCTGTGCTGGGAGGGACTGGAGTCAGATCAATGTTCCTTTTTCCTCTTTTGCCTGCCATTTCTCAAGCAGCCCCCAGGATAATGCACTCCCACCACCAGTTACCTCATCCCCAAACTCAAGTGCCTGAGAGTGAAACTTCATGAAAAGTTAATGCCAACAACAAATTCAGGCTGACAAATTGTCAATAATCACGCCCGCAACGTGCTGGATGGGTTTCAGGCAATAAAGAAGCAGATGCATGCGGGTGTGTGTGTGTGTGTAGGATGCAGGCAACCGTCCAGTGCACAGTTTTCCAGGTTTGCCCCCCCCACCAAGCCGTGCTCTGCCCTCCAACTGGGGAATGCGTTCTGGTGCGGGACTGCAGGGCGCCTACCAGCCGGCTCTGGCCCTTGCTCTCTTTCTTCCTGTTGCTCACACAGGCTGCTCCAGGGAAGCCTCTCTCTACCCTTTCCTCCAATTAACCCTTCTGGGTGCGTGTGTCTGTGGTCTCATGTGCCCTTGATTTACAGTCGTGTTACTGGAGTTTTCTTTTGTTTGAAATTCTGGGCCCCCAAGACCTTGGCATGTGTTGGACGTCTAGTTACTTCTGCATGCCTGTCTGTATCCTGAGACACAGAAAATTATTAGGAATTGATGCTCAAGATAAATAATAGTGATATTTTTACCTGTGGATGCATTGGAAGAATGTGTGCATATTAAGTCATTTAAGAACTTAAGATAGATCTGAAAAAGATCTTTCAAAGTTTTTATATGTTATCATCTCTATAAACATCCTCCCCACCAAACACAGACACACATTCACAAAATTGATGATTTTTTAAAACATTTTGGACTCTGTGTTTTAAATTTAGAAGCAACTTTAAACACATACATTGATCTAAACATGAACTTTCTATGTAAGATATGATTTCTTGTGAGGTTTACAAATCCAGTTACCTAATCATAAGATTTCAGATTAAATTATCAGTCACAGCCCTTCTAGAAGGTTGATTTAGCTACAAAAGTTTGGGTTCACAATTTAATTCACTGTTCTTCTTTCTCCAACTTCAGTTTAAATTTCTTTATTAAACACGACACAGCACTTGAATTAAGGGTCTTCTTGTTAAATTGGGGGCTTTTCTCATTTCCCTGAACTCTATAAATGAACTGCATTGTCACATAATCAATAGGAAAAACTCAGCTGTCACAGGTCCTAAGCAACCCCTCACCACAGAAATAACACGATCTGGCATTTCTGAGTTTGAAAAATGTGTTGTTTGGATGACATGAGACCAAAACTACTACCCAGACAGCATAAATATTGTAGCCTCTATGAATGGCTGAGGACCAATTTGCTGAGACCAAGGAGATATGAGAATAGGCTTCTCTCCTGGTGAGAGATCAAGAGCTCCCTTTTTTCTTCCATCAACAGGAAGTCTGAGTATTGGGATCTAGGATTTGAGGCTATTTTTAAATTCATCTAAGTTTGTTTACTCTTCTAGAGTTCATAACAGAATTTGAGACTAGGTGTTTTTCTCCCCAAACTTATGAGCAATTCAGATTTGGATTTTGGAGTTAAAGTCTGAAACTAAATGTCCAACGGTTTCAAAACCTATCCTTTGAAGTCCTGGATCCTTCCCAACAATGTGATTGGGAGATCTGCAGTATATAAATCCTTCGGCTCAAAAGTAACCGAACGGCATCCCATTGTAAGTAGGAGGAACCCGAAAATCTCTGGCAAGATGTTTCTCTGCCTCAGTGTCACTGTCTTTTGCTGCACTCCCAGCTTCTCCACAATCTGCTACCTACAAATGCTGCCATGAAGAAGATACAACCCTTCCTTATGTGTATCCTCTCCCTTCAACTGTGACCTACTACTCTGGACTTTTAACTCAATGACTTGTTTCACCTTGGGTTTTGTTTTTTTTGTTTTTTTTTTTTTTTTAAGTGGTACTGGGCAGCCCTGCTGTGGAATCTATCCCACTTGGTAGATTAGATTACATGATAAACATGTTAATTCATCTCAGGAAGCACCTTGCTAGGAAGCCTCCTGAACTGTGTGGTACCACAAATCATTTACACACCAAAGGTGAAAGGTATTCTGATTCATGAATTTGCTCTGTCAGCAAGCTGATGTAGTAAATATTAGTTATCCTTAGCCTACCTGGACCCATCTATATGAAGAAAAGTCCTAAAGGGGATCAAATAGCAGCAAGCTAGGTGAGACAAATTCAGTTTACAATGTCAAAGCATAGATACGTAGAACTCTTTCCTAAAACTAAAGCTGTTGGAGCCTCCATTTCCCACATCTACCATCATCACTAAGATCTTTGGGATAAACTAAGAAACACCACTTCTAATTAGTTCATTTATCATCAGAGAACCACTGCATCCAGCCAGGTATTCCGCTCCTTTTCAACTCTAGAAGAAAACGGGACAACGTGTGCTATTACTCAGCATTCAGTGCCAACATTTCAAATTGGCCTCATTTTACAAGATCTCAGAAGCCCCCAACTCATTCAGACTATGTCTTGGCAACCTTGCCCTAGCCCCAAACAGGACTGTAACACAGTAGAGTTTATCCGTTAACATAGTTCACAGGCTTCTCCATAGCTGCGAGTTGACATTTGGAACTCGTGTCACGCAGAAGGGGTGAAAACCCCTCTAGGAACCGAGTCACTGATTTCCAAAGTAAATGCCATAGGTGGTTGGGAGGAGGGGGTAGCAGGGGACAGGGAAAGGAAGAAATAGGTACGGGATCACTGTGAGTGACCTAGCTGATGTCCATCAAAGGCAAGTAACTGATGAAAAGAGTTCTCTTCTGGGATACTTGAGTGTCTGAATTTACCTTATTATAATTGCGGGAAATGACTGATCTCATCCCAGTCCTAAACACTGAAGAGTCTTTCCTATTTACTTATTTATTCATTTATTTATTTATGAAATATGGCACTTTAAACTATCTTGTCCTTGATTCCCAAGACGTAAACCACATGAGGTCAGTATCACAAATTGGAGAATTTGCCTCAATTGTTAACCACACAGCGTGGAGATATGATAACACTGGATATGGGAGCTGTACTGGACAACCCCAGAGTATATGGCTCTAAATTTCTAAGTTGTTCATTTTTGTCTATACTTGCATACCCCCCCCAAAAAAAAACACGCACAGGAAATATTTCTTCCCTTACTCTCTGCAATCTAAACTTAAGAGTACACAAACCATATGCTGGAGGTAACTGCTTCTTTGCGGTGCTATTTATGAAACACTTATCTTTTTTTTTTCTCCCTAGGCACCCTCCCCAAGGGACTGAGCAGTGCACTCTGCTGCTACTCGACTAGGTCCCAGAGAAAAGGTGGGGGTCGCCAGAGCATCTTTACCACTGCAGCGCTCTTGCCCTCTTGCCGCCAGCACCTGCTTTCTCACCAGTTCACCAAGCTCCCTCTCGGCTTCATTTCACAAACATTCTGGGTCTCCATTTATCTGTTAAAATGGCCCAGGGTGTTTGCCAGGAGTATTGTGCCACCATCGCTGGCACATTTTGTCTGTCATTACACAAAGCATTCTAAAAAGCTATTTCCAACCCTGAAAATATACTCTTACTACAGAAGTCATTACATTAGCATAACAAGCACCAAGTTCCAAGATGGTAATTTGGTTATAGATCCGAAATCCTTCCTGTTCCATCAGCTAGATGTCGAGGGATGCTGTGACCGTGCTGCCACCACAGACTGGGTCTGCGGACCCCCCCCCCCCCCCCCCCCCCCCCCCCCGCTCGGCGGGAGCGGGGGGNCTGGGGTAAAAGGTTTGTCCTTAGGAACTCAGACTAGGATGGAAGTTTCAAGTTTCACCTGCCCAAGTTGGGACATTTCTGAAAGAACCAAGATGCCTCTCTTTTCTTTTTTTTCTTCCTCTTTCAGTACCCTTCTTTGACGGAGAAAATATGCCTTAAATGATATTCTTCCACAGGTGTCTCATTGGACATAGACAAATATCAGGATTTCACTTGTAGGCAATACAAACACTTTTTGGTTCTTTTGTTGGGGGTTGGGTTTGGGAAATTCGACCTCAGTCTGCCCTGCCAGTTGTGGGGGTGCAGATTATTAGCTGCCACTCCGCTGAGGCCCGGATGGTGGTGGTGGTGGTAAGGGTCAGCACCATTGAGATGTATTCAAATGTTAATTTACACCTGAAAAGACTGGCAGTCACCCACATGGGGGGTGACTGGAGTTTCTCAGGAATCCCAGCCTTGAGTCTTTCCTTGGGAAAGATGAAAGTTGAAATGGAGGAGAAATGCAGCCTAAAAGTTATGGGAGCAGCAAGAAGGGAGGGAGCAGGGACAGCCTTGGTGAGTTAAAGGAAGTTTATGTTGCCACCAGTTGTAAACCTATTTTCAACGTTCCCTTTCCAGTGTAGTTTTAAGGTACAACAGAGAGGTGGTAATTTCCTCTTTCCTACATATTTGGAGATCGTCTATTGAATCCAAAAATATTTATGTGGAAGTAAGAATGAGGAATTAGCCTTATTTTTTTTTTTCCTGCGATTGGGATGGGTTTCCTTGTTTTGCATAGTGTTTCTGTTTAACAACTGTTACCTACCCTGCTTGGTGGACTCCCAAAGTACCTCAGGAATAACTAAGAAAGAAAAACCGTCTACATTCCAACACTGCCTCTAACCTCAAACATAGTAAAGGGTTCATTCAAGACCCCAGGACCACACTGAGGCATTAATTAGGCTGATGAAATCCATCGAAATGTATGAATTCAGCATAATCAAGTTTCTACCGCAGACTATCGTTAAGGAATACGTGAGCAGCTGGGAGAATAGAAAGTACTGTTAGAGTTAAGTCATGCATGTAATTGAGTATATTTAACATAACCATTTTAATGATCAGTGATTAAAAGTGCATCTTACTTAAATGGTATATCCTCTGCAATTTGTTCATATCAACTCGATAATATTCTCAAAAGGAAAAAGTAAGGATACAAATTTCTAAACAAGATCTTTTTTGAATTTGGGGGGGAAAAGCAGGAAGGTGAACTGAAAGGGGGAAAAAAAGCAGCTTTTGCGTGCAAACAGCTCCACCAGTGTGATATAAATTAATCACTGTTTTAGGCATCTCTGTGCTCAGTTCAAAGTATTAGGAATACATAACAAGTGATTTTCTTTCATTCCCTCAAAAAGAATGTATTTCATTAAAGATGCTTTCTTAGTCCAACAAGATTATTTTTAAAATCTCAAATCCTGTTGATTTTAAGAGCTTTTCTTAGGAACCTGGGAAGTTCACCTTTCCGATTCTTTTTCCAACCTGTAGGGCTGGCTTGTCTTAGTGGAACGTGCCTTTGTGAAGACAGCATCGGGAAGAAGAAAGACAGCCTCACAAGGAGAAGAGATGCCCCCTGGACATGGCAGTCTAGGGCCACAGACAGAAGCCCTCACAGGGAAATTAGCTGTTCGGATCTGCTAGGGGCCCGACCAAGAGCCCACGCGTTTAGAGGCAGACGCGGCTGTGCTCTATTCACTTGGACCTGGCCGGATAAATGAGGTCATTGTGGAGCCGTGCCTAAGCCAGCCCAACTCTTTTTGTTGTAGTTTCTCAGCCTCTGTGCGTGCAAACCACGCAAATTACCGATTATCCAGCAAAAAGGTGGCTCTAGACCTACAGGTAGAAGTGTGTAATCCTACAATATCTACACATCTACGCAGGCATTATAAAAGTGAGGGTTTAAGAGAAGGCTGCAGTTGGCCCACTTCCCAAAAGTTGCCACCCGGGGCTCTTTTTATCTCCTTTCACCCCTGCCCCCATCCTACAGAGAGACCAACCTATTCCCCCGCTTAACATAGGATTTGAAGAATGGCACATCTTGAATGCCTGGGTGTTGCACCATAACTTTTACCAACCTAAGAGAGAGAAAGGAAGGCACAACCGCATAAAAGTGTATTGACACATACTATCTGCCTGCTGCTAACAAAACAAAAATATTTTAAGGGGAAATTCATTTTGAAGCCTTCCTTTCATCCAGAAGCATGTCTTCCTCGGCTTGGAGGGACAGCTCTTGGGAAATCAGGTCTCTCAAGAAGTTCCCCCCACCAATGTATAGTCTATAAATACGGTGGAATAGTCATGCCAGGGGTAGTCGGTGCAAGAGAATCTGGAGTCTTGAAAGCATCTTTTTCTCCTGGCTATGGTGGCACTTAAATGATAATGCGGGCAATGGAGCTAGGAGATTTATATCTTTTGGAAAGTAGGGCGAGCCAGATGGTAATAGCGTCATTAACACACAAACTTGGGATGTGCAAGTGAAGCTTGAAATTGGGAAAGAGATCGGGAGAACAAAGGGGGCTGCTGTTGAAAGGCTACCCCTCTTCTGCCGGCCAAAGCTAAGAGCCTCTTGGTAGTGGGGTCTGCTCCTGCCCAGAGCTGGATAATAAACGACAGCTTTCCCCCTCCCCTGTTGTGACTTAGAAAACACCGAGAAAACTTTTGCAATAGGCAAATGTGGCACTTATTTATGTGTAACCCTTTGTAGTCTGAAATGGCAGGAATGGGTCTTTAATTCAACTGCACTCCCACCCTCCACCCCCTACCTTAGTTTGATAAGCTCTTGCAATTGTTGACATTATTTTATGAAATCAAAGTGCCGCTTGTTGCACGTTTCAGACAAAAGTTCCTTTTCCTCCCCTTATGTAAGCATTCTAAGTAAATATTAAAGGTTGAACAGCACCACCTTTTTCATTTTGGTGATGGGGGTTGGTGCAAAGGTGTTGGGGGGGGTAAACTCCGGAGTTTTACTTTGGAAAGTCTTAACATTTAAGGTAAACGCCCACTTGTCCCAACAGATGTAACTCACAGAGAACAGAGAAGGCATTAAGACAAGATTAACAATGGCATTAATAGTAATAATGCATGTTTATAATAAACACCCACACAAACATTTATAAACAGGCAGGGCAGTCTGGAACTAAAGAAAACAAAATTAATATCTTTGTTTCCCTTTTTATTAACTCAATGTATATATGCGTGTATATATCATATGTATACATATACATACATATACATATACATATATATATGGCTTCTGGGAAGACAGCAAAAAGTAGCGGTCATTAAGTATTGAATGGCTTGAGTGATGCCTGTTAGCGACTAAAAGTTGACGACGTCTAAACTAAAATTGAGCGTTCTTCTTTTTCTTCTTAAAAAAAAAAATACTAGAGCTCTTTAAAAGCCCGGAGGACTTACCCTCAAGGCATTATTCAGAGAAAAACTGAGACCGGCGTTCGTCACAGGCAATTGTAAAGGGTTTCAAAGGGCCGATCAAACGATCGCCAGAGTAATCTACATTCAAGTCCGGATGGTGGTGTTACGGCACACACCTGCGGGGTGTTTGCTGTCCGTGCCCCTCGCCGAGCTACAAATCATCATTAAAGCGAGCTGCTTAAGCTTCTTCCTAGCTTCTAGACAAGAGTTACTTGGGACAGTTCACTTTGATATTGCTACAGCTCGCAATTGACAAGCAAGCTATTTTGGAGCTCGAGCCCGAGCCCACACCCTAGTGAGCGCGGCAAAATCAGGAGGGTGGCGTGGTGGCGATGGGGGGAGGTGAGCAATTGTAAAAGTCTGTTTCTCCAATTTCCTGAGCAGAATCACCGCAAGAATGTATAGGAATCCAGGTTAGAAGCAGCTGAAACCCGCCTCGAGTTTTCTGCTCAGGGCTCTTCCAAAACTTCTTCACTGTCTTGCCACAACTTTGATACGACTCAGACTCCAGTCACCATCTCACGACCTGTTTCTCTCCTCTCCCTTACATACACACCCTGGGGCCAGCAGGATCACATTTTTCTCGACCAGGACCGGGATCTAGTTTGAAACTTTCACTTTTGGTTTATTCGTTTGGGATTATATGCCCCCTTTCAATGCCGACCGGCCCTCACTGCCCTAACTTTGAGAGACAGGAAAAAAAAATCTGGAGTTGGGTAAAAAGAAAGGGACGTAGGGGTCGGACAGCTGGAGGCGGGGGAACAGGAGGAATGTCGGTTTCTGTCTGCTGCCTCCCTGGGTGTCTGCAAGCCCTCGGCAATCCGTGTGCTCTCCACTTGGGGGGCGGGGAGGGGGAATAACCGGCTGCCGGTGATGCCAAGATCAACACTCGGAATGAATGTATCAATAGACCAATTTTCTGCTCCCACCGCGAGCTTTTTCATTTCAACCCAGAGTAGAGGCGTCTGCGCTGCGCACGACGCAACAGCACGGTAGCGTCCGGAAAAAGAGGGCGCTAGATGCGGGAGGCGCGAATATGGAAATTAACTCATTAGGAAGGGGTGTGGTTACCGCGTAGCCCCCTCCTCCATCCCTTCCTTTCTCCCTTGCTGCCACCGTCCCAGCTTGCTAAATATGAGATTACAAACAAACAAATAAAGCAGAAGCTGACTACGCAGCCCCAGATCAAACACGCTCCAGATAATTCGCTTCTCCCAGCGCTGCGGCCAGACCTGCCGCGCAGCGCGGGCCCCAACACCCGCCAGTAGCTTCAGTTTCCCCCTCCTTGCCAGCTTCCGCGCCTCTGAAAGCCAGGGCCCGCTGCGGCTTTTCGAAGGCACAGCACGTGGCCCTGACGCCCCGTTTGGTAAACGTTTTAAAACATCAGACGAAAGCTTCCACCAATATGGTAACCCTCTGAGGGCCTCTGCTGATCTCAGAGGTCCTCTTCTAGAAGGTGCCTGGAGGGAAGGATGGTGGTGGTCTCTTTGGGTGAAAAAGCCCACACTAGGAAGTAGTGTCCCAGAGTGCCTGGCAGGGGGCTTTTCCCGTGGCGCGGCACCCCGAGTGCGGGGAAGGGTAGGGCGTTGAGTAGACCGGTTGGAGCCAGGGGTGAGCACCGGGGTCGATCTGAGCGTTAAAGACCCGGGTTGAGATATCATTAACCAAAGACCAGGTGCCCAAGAGTAAGAGCGAGGGGGTTAGAAAATCTAGGATGCTTAATTTTGTGTCCAAATAAAACGTTTGGATGGGGGGAGGGCGGGACATAAGAAAGAAACAAGACTCAAAACCTCTCTCCTCCCCCTCCCGGCCATCCTGCCTCCAAGTCCTCAAAGCTTGTCTCTGAGGAGGGCTGGAGAGAGGAAAATTGTACTTTTATGGTTTTTCTTCCTGAGTGGCCCGCCTCCCCGGCCCTGCTCCCTGCCCAGCGCTCCCCCAGCTGCGGGCTCCTTGGAGGAAGGCCGCCCAGTCCCCTCGTCTCCCGCTGCCTGCAGGCCACCGAGCCTCAAAGCCCGCATTGTCCAGCGGGGGCGGGGAGGCCAGCGGGCCCCTGGAGAAGAATAACACTGCGCCCAACTCCTGTTAGGGAAAGTTTCCTAATGCACTCCTTGTGGTAAAATACACTTTTAACGGGCGGGGGATGGGGGTGGGGATAAGTTTTGAAAATCCACTGCCTTCTCTCAATTCCTCGACTCTTCCCCTTGTCACTCTTTAGGTTCTCAGAAAGGGGGAGAGTGAACTGGAAAGAAATTGGAAGGTGACCGAAAACGTGGACAAGACTCTAGAACCGTCCATGTGATGCTTTTAAAATGCGGGTGGGAAGAGAGAAGGGGGATGTCTCCACCCAGGTCTGGGCCGAGGACAGCTGCACCGTGCGCAGGGGGTGAGGGGAGAGGGGCCCCGAGGGCGCGTGTGCAGGCGCAGCTTTTCGCACCTCCTGTTTATCTTAGAAGCGAGGCGGGGACAGGGGGGAGCGAATTGTTCTGCCTCCCGACAGGCAGTGGAAGTTGAATAAAATGGAGAGGCGGGCAAACGCAAAAACAAAACCTGCTGTAGACTCCGAGTCTCTCTCCTTGACCCGAATTCCAAATGGTGGGGGGTTTTCCAGTTGCAAAAGACTCCGAAGTCTTAAGACCCCAGAGACAGCGGTCCTCCAGCGACGGCAAAAGCTGTGATAGAGAACCGTTAGAATTGAGGCTTTGGGGGCAAATGTGATTAATCTTTCATTCGAGCAGCGGGGACCCATTCCTTCCAAGCGTTGCCAGTCTGCATTTGAGGGGTCTGTAGGTTTCGTCTGCTCTTCCAGGCATTTGCAAAATAATGGCTCGTGTCCCTTGCAAAACTCTGCCTGAAACAAATATATTCCAAGACACTGCACTGGTGCATCCGTTTTAAAAATCAAATCAAAACAAAATAAGACTTTTAAAAAAGCCCCAGGCAGGTACTCTCGATGTCCAACCACCAAAGTGACCGAAGGGGAGCATTAGTGGCTGTGGCTCTCTGGGAGTTGCGCTAATTTGGTGTGTGGACTCAATGCCTTAATGCTAAATCGGCAATATAAAGGGCTGAAGAGCAAGCCCGATAAAAAGCTCTAATTGCTACTGGAAGATTTAGGTGGTTGCTAGGATCTGAGGACCACCATCACCACAAAAAACCTCCAATAGAGTGTTTGGGCTGTGTGTATGGGGGGTGGGGGGTAGAGTTTCTACGGCGCATAGTGCCCACATCTGCTGGAACTTCCATATCTAAGCTGTTCATTTACGGGAGCCAACTTATGAAATCTCCACAATTAGATCTTCATTGTTCTTCCTCCACAACACTGTCTAGAAAGAAAAGGTCTTCTCGGTCGGGGCCAATCCAACGAAGCGTTTGACGTTATTAAATAATAAAGCGATTGTGATTTACATTGTTGTTCAGAAAAAAGGCCAATTATCCACTGTTATGTTGCCATAAAGATCATATTAACTCGAATTAGTAATCAAACAATATGCGAGGGTTTAAAAAAGTACAGCCGAACTGGGTGACAGCTACCGCGACGTCTTCACTTTCACCAGCGAACCCACCCGCGCCGGCAGTCGGAGAGAGAGAGGCAGTCGCCGCAGACCCGAAAGGAGGGAGAGAGCAGCAGCAAAGTGGTGATTAACGGTCTCCAGTGTTAATTATTCTCAATTAATCCCGAACAGTGCAAACCTTCCCCGGTTCTCTGGAAGTTCCCCGGTTTGGGATGCTCTGAGAATGCCGCCTTTCTGGGAGGGGTTTGTAAGAATTCCGGAAGAGGCAATCTCAATTCAAGTGTACCTGTTAGCGAAAGGAAAGGGTTGTAGGTGTGTGTGCGGCTGTTGCGTGCGCTGTGTGTGCGGGAGGCTCGCTGCCTTTCCCAGAGCCTGGCGTGCACCCCGAGGCAGGTGCCTGGGGTGGGCAAGGCCCGCAGCGTCCTTACACCCCTAGTGAATCTTGCGTCTTCTCTACTCAAATCACTCTCTCTAGCCCTCTGTTATTAGGTTTATAACTCTTTGCCCACTTAAATTTGTGCAGCCAACCAAGGAAATCTAAATAGGTTTGAGTCGCCCCTTGGGTACAGAATGTAGGCTTTAATAAGAAAGATTAATTGTGGGTGTGTAACCTGCCAGAAGACGCAGCAGCTATCAAGTGGCGGCGGGCAGTGGGTCGAGGGAGGGAGATGACTCTCTTCCTAGGCCCAGACTTTAGTAGGCGCCGCAGGCATACTTAACGCAGGCCACCCGACAACTCCTTGCAGTCACAAGCGAAGGACTCCACAGAGATGGTAAGACCCATCTCTTCCTGTGTTATTTGAGGTTTTAAAGAACTTGGCCTTTATTCGCCCTGCACACCAAATCCCCCTGCCCTGCGCCCCGCCGGACCCCGGACTCTGCCTCCACGCGCGACGTGGGAGTGTGGGGGGGAATGCCGTGCCCGCTGCTCTGGGAGGTCTGCCTATTCCCACCCCCACCTACTGAACAATGTTTAGGTGAATGACAAAAAAGGTTTTGCTCCGAGGGCTAGAAAGTTGATATTTTGTTGCCACGATGAAAAATCTGTACGGCTACATGATTTTGTTCTGTTTTTTTTTTTTTTTTTTTTTTTTAAAAAAACAAACAGGGATCAATTTTCCTCCGCGCGATGCTTCAGTCCCGGCACAGAGGGAAATCAGGCAGTGGCAGGGCGGTTGGGATCTCGCCCCGCGCTGCGGCGGCGCCGGGGGAACAGTCCTCGCCGCACAGCCCTTTCCTCGCCCCTCCCTCTTTCTACTATGTGTTCGGATCCCAGACTGTGAGTTGGCGAAGGGGGTGGGGGCAGAGAGCAATAGGAACCGGGTGGGGGTAGCGGGAAGAAGGGATTGACTAGAATAGTTTCTCTAGTAGCGTTCTCTCCTTGGACAATTCCACTCAAAACTCGAGGCACCAAGGCCTGAGTTTAAACAAACGTAAAATGAAATCTCCGGAGGGTCCAGCTCTTGCAGCAGTGGGACAGCCAAAGGGTGGTCGCATTTTTTGTCCAGAGTTTTGAAACAGTTGCTGCCTTTCCTAACTCCCTTCTCTATCTCCCACCCCTCTCCCCAGTAAAACCAATTCAAAAGGGGACAGACTCCACTCCACAAGATTAATGTCCGTTCATTTGCAGGATTAACCCTCTCACGCAGCATAATAAAATACTAGAGGTCCTTTTAAATTTAAATAAATACACGAAATCCGTGCCTTCTCTCTTTTCCTGTTTAGTCTCTCTCAGGACATCAGCAAATAGCGTCCTGGAGCCTGAGTCGGTCTTAGAAGAACTTTTAACACAGTTTTCAGATCATATGGGGGCTGTTGAAGGCATTGGCATTGGGAGAGAGTGGAGAGACCAGCTAACTTTAAATATCTATAGCTTTACATTTTGATTTGGAACTCACGATTAAAAATCTATTTGTTCCTCCCAGGGCTGAGCAGATTTCAATGTTGGTCATAGGAGCCACAAAATGTTCATTAAAGGAACCTAACCAAGGCTACTGTATGGCCACTTTGTGAACTCAGAACTATGGATGGGGGGAAAAGTATGAAAGTGTGAGTTGATGTCACGCTGGCTGTCAGTGTGTGGTCTATTGTGGAGAATGGTGCTTTTTGACTGAACAGAGGGAGCCCCCCTCCCCCCTTCCCCAGCTCTACTGCACCTGCACTGGATGAGGGAGTCCCTGCCATTCAGCCCATCGCAGATTGTTCAAACAGAAGACATCTCTGACAGCACTCAATTCATTACATTTCTTCCTGCTTTTCAAACCAACACACACACACAAAATGAGTATTGCCAGCCAGTGACAGCCAAAAAAAAAAAAAAAAAAAAAAANACTTAAAATACTTTATATGCAGCTAATTTGGAAGCTCACACAACTAACCATGAAATATTTTGTATCCTTAACTTGTAAAGCTTCTTGAAAAAAGATTACCTGATTTTTTCCTATTAAAAACATAACTCCATAGTTTATATGGGGATAGTAAGTTTGTAGAAAGACACTGCAGCTTGGTGCAGGAAGTTTCAATAGGAATGAAAGCAGAAACATGCAAAAGAGAAAAGCCCTGATTTATCTTATCAAAAGGGCCGGCTTGAAATGCATTCATAATTTATGCCGGTGAAGCAGCTTGCTAATAGAGGTGGGGTACCCAGGAGCCAGGGGCAGGCAGTGAGAGAGGCAAGAGAGGGTAGTAAGGGAGGCATCAAGGCTGAAGTGTGAGCTAAACATTTAAATCTATTTCCTAACAACGAAGTCTTCCCCCCATATGCTCAGGTTTATTTTGCCATCTTAGATTCCAAGATGTTTTTGCACCATTTCACAAAGCTGATGAGAGAGTGTTTAGAAAGCTGATGAGAGAGAGTGTTCCTCTAGTTTAACAGAAGTTGGGGTAAACAAACTCTCACAAGGAAAACTTGATTTTAAGATATTTTCCCTGGAGGTGGGACGAAGGGGGAAACAAAGAAAGAGAAGAAGATTTTGAGCAGGAGAAGACAGGATTGCCACTTAGTATTTCAGACTGATTAAACTGTAATGTTATGCAATAACCCAGATTTGAACTGTTAAGTGTGATAGTCAAATCGACCTGGATGTGAGTTGATACTGAATTGACTGCATGTGAAATATTAGCTAATTCTCAGCAAATCAGTAGTCTGTTAGATCCTGGACCAATATCAAAACAAGGTCTAGTTTCCAGGACCCCTCCCATCGGTGGGCATTCAATGAATTAAATTGATTTGTAAAGAAATGCTGAGGTGCTTTGGACCAACGAATAATTCTATCCACTTTAGAGTCCGCAGACCAAATGTCTTTCCTCCTGTCTACATGTTAAATAACTCTTCCAAGGAGTATTAGGAGTTGTCTCAGCAATACTTTCTTGCTTCTAACATGACCGTAAAACGCTACACGAATTATTACGAGTGCTGGGGGATAGAGAAAATGGAAATGGCATAGCAATGGCAAGCCAGAAGCAACTGTCCTAACTGTGGCTTCCTACAGAACCAGAAAACTCTTGGAAGTCCAATTCTTAACCCACTGCTGAAACTTACATAGTGCCAAGTAGAATAAAGCTACAGAGTACTTTGTAAAGGCTTTTGGTGTGATCTGTCCAGTGTCTCAAAACAAAACAAGCATAAAACAAAGCAACAACAAAAAACCCCAACTCATTCGGCCCTCACAACAAACTCTAGCTAGCAAATCAAATTACACAGGCACACACACGGAAGGGTTTGCCTGTGAGCTCGGGTGGTGTGGTGATGGGTATTGCTGTGTGACTGTCTACGTGCTTAAGACTGGCTACTTATGTGTTTGCTTATGCTCTGGGGGACAAGAGCCTCCGCAGACTCAAAAGCTGGGGCTGGGTAGTGGGGACGGTGACCAGCTCCACTGGCCTCGCCCGCCCTGCAAGTGTACGGATTGCCCTTTCTGGAACACTCTAACGAATCATTTCATCCCTGAGGCCCTGCAGACCCTGACGTCATGAGGTGGGGGTGGGGGCGCAGTCCCGCTTCTGGCCTGGCCGCCAGCGATAAGAACCCTTGGGAAGAATTCACCGCTCCTTTTAATACAGTAATTATTTTTCTGCCTTCTGAGGGTGGGGGCAGCTTCTGCCCAGAATACCGGTCTCCCTCCCTTCAAGAAGATGCCCTGGGATGGCAAGTTTGCAGGATAACTTCCTAGGCAAACCCTAAGCCAGGAAGGGAACTGGCAGAGGAAGCTGGGTGGTCTGAACAAGGCTAATTTCAAGTCCTGAGACCAGAAAAGGGACCCGAGTTTCTGTATTGATCTCTGGAGTCCAAAATGGGAATCTCCTGCTCTCCCTACCACCCAATTCCGGGGGACAGTAAGAAAAGTGATAGCTATCAATTAATCTTATTTTGTGTCAGCGGCTTTGTACCCATCTTCTGCCACGTAAAGATGTCTTATACCTATTTTACAAATGGAAAATGGATGCATCCTCCATTCCTACCTACTCTGATTCTAGAGGGGCCCAATACTTCGGGAAGCCCAAATCGCTCCTGTAGTTTCCCCACAGACACGCCAATCCACTGCCTCTGGCTTCGGGAAGTACTAAGAGCGTGATTACTAATGCTGAGCCTTGGCACCAAACAAGGACAAACAACCTTTTAAAAGTAAAGGCCTGGGGTGAGAGGCCAGAGGAAAGCACGACTTGAGTCGAACAATCTCTAGTTTGGGAAGTTTGGGGCCTGGAGCCATCTTTGGGGTCACGAGGTCGACATGGAGAGGGCTAGGGCTGCGGTGCAGGAGGTAGAGAACTCCGGAGAAGCAAGGGTCTGAAACACCTCGGGAGACATTCCAGACTGGCGCGACACGGGACCGTCCAGGGGTGCGAGAGGAAATCGGGCCGTTTTGGCAGGGTCCGGGCGGAGAAAAGTCGAGCCCTACGCAGCACCTTCCCGGGGAGCCCCGCTAGGGCCACGGTGACGTCAGGTCCCCGGCCGGCGCTTGGCCGCCTCAGCTTCCATCTGCCCGCGCCTCCGCTGCGGCGCGCGCTGCGCTGGGCTCCCCAGGGCAGGCGGGCGGGAGGCCCGCGCGCTCCCGGCCCTGCGCCGCGCCCCGCACCGAAGCCCAGAGAGGAAGGCAAATGATAGTTGAAAGCGCCGAAATCTTTACTAACAGTGCACACTTCATTCTGTGCACGCAGGCAGACGAGGGTAATGTAACGAACGACTCCTAGAAGCTTTTAAATCACCTGACACTTCTTTGCAAAGTAGAGCAAGCATCTCAAGTCCAAAAGCCCAGAAGCAGCAAATATCTTTGCGTCCTGAAATGAGAGGACGTTCTATTTGCTTTGGAAGAGAAACTGAGTACACCACTCAGGGAATCAGAAATAAAACCATTACACCAAAATATAACATAAAATCCATCTAGACCTGCATACAGAAAGACAGCTAGCTCTCTGCCAAGGGACATCTTGGCCTTGTCTTAGCAAGCCATCCTCCCAGAGAAGTCTCACGGTTAGAATAAGAACGTCAAGTCCATTATTTCCTAAAGGCTACACAAAGGCAAAACACAAAAACTGAAAACAAGAATTGTAAAACTGGACAGCATTGTGAGAAGGAACAGCAGTTAGTTACAAGTCTCCCTGGGTGATAGCAGAAGCAGGTTTCCAGGGAAGTTTTTAATAGAAAATAACTATGAGAGACAGCAAACGAATTCTCTGGTTGGGGCAATTCCTCTGTCTTTGGAACACTCCCTCCACAGCTGCTTACTCTAGAAGTCCAGAGGCTGTGGTCCTCTGGATTTTATCCACATTTTCACAGTAAAGTTCAAGTGTTTCTTCCCCTTCTGTCTTTCAGGGATCCACCTCATAGACGAGGTCCCTAAAGAAATCCACCCAACCATCTTCCAACTCCAGTAAAAAAAAAAAAAAAAAAAAAAAAAATAGAAAGAAAGAAAGAAAAAAAAGCAAAGAAAAGAAATAAATCAACGCTCATCCTCAACCTCACTTGTAGCTGTCCAAAACAATTTCTGTCCTGAAAGCAAAAAAAGGCAGCATAAAAAAAAGAGTGAGATGCAAATTATTTTAAGGCAATAATGGGAGGGAGGAGGTAGTGTTGGAGAAGTGTTAATTCAAGTCTCTGCTAAAGCTCAAGGCGAAGGAAACTCCTTCCATAAAGCAAAATATGAGGAACGGTTTTGCAAAATTCTCCAAGGGCAAGAAATAAAGGGGGGTAGGATATAAAAAGCTCTCTTCATTACAATAAATAAATAAATAAATAAATAAATAAATAAATAAACAAGCAGTGCCAACAAGCAGGCGATCAAACCACAGTCCAACTTCAATCTCAAAGCAGTTAGCTATAAACTGTTAGCAGTTGAAAAGTAAACCTGTGCACACAAAGGCACTGTTTAAATTTCTTCTTGTAAGGGTTCTAAATGAAGACCCAATCACTATGCAGTTAAGCGGTATTTCTTGTCCCCCTGAGGCGCTGATCAGTTCTTTTTAATGTGAGAAAACTGGCGGCTCAAAACCCGTCAATGGAGCTCCCACAACAAAAGTTCTGAAAAGCTGAATGAGTTGGGTTTGTAATTACTGCATCCCGTCCCCCCACCCCTTGCAGCTTATCTCTTATTCATTCACCTTATATTATTGTCAAGGAATCTTACTCTCAAAATCGTTCCCTTACCATTTTACCCAGGGCCACGGAGTAATTTATGACAGAGCAGAAATGAACACTTGCTTGGGCCCCCCCCACCCCACTACACCTGGAAATGTTCAAATCAATAGGTGGGGAGGGAAGGAGGGACTATCTTGTACCCCAATCTACTCTGAGACTACTAGAACTCAGAGGACTCAGCCTATGGAGACTTCCATTTTAAAACCCAAATTTTATTGGCAAACAGCAAAGTGTGCCCTTTCTAAATTCAGAACCTGCCTGAGTCTCTGAAATCCTGTGACATCTCCACTTAGAAAAGGCAAAGGTTATAAATAAATCCCCACCCCTCTCTCCCCAAACTGCAAGGCCCTAAAAGACCTTTCCAGACATGATGGAGAATCTAAGGTAACTTATTACATTCTTGTTTTTTTTTTTTCTTTTAAAACAAAGCCAGTAAATGAAATAGGAAAAGAAACTATAATCCCCCCAACTCTCAGCCCAGGAAAAGGTTTTATGAAAAAGTCATGCCAGGGCTCTGTGTATATTTCAATCTAAGGCATGGCTGATGGAGAAGATTCTCCTGAGATTTCCTACTGTAAGAATGTGTCGGTTCTAGAAATAAGTACAGCTATTACAACCAAATCTACTAGCAGACTAAATAATTAATTGAAGCGTTGCTCTTTGACCCTGGAAAAGTCCAGTAGGGACACGTTTATAGTAATAATACCTCCGAATGAGCCCTTGTCAAATATTCATTTAGTGGTTAATGTGAGCCATTTTCCCCTGGGACCGTCTGTAATACCAGCTTCCCAGCATTGGCAAGAAACCTTGCTAATCTACTACAGCTCAGCAAAATATTTTAACGCTCTTTATTTAAAGTAGGGGGCGGGGGTGCGGGGAAAGAAAAAATTGCAGAGGGAACAAACTATAATCTCATCCTTCTACACATTTCCATTCCATGTATAAGGTTAACAAAACATTAAATTCACCCCCTTTGACTGGAAATTGAATGGTTTTAGTGAACAGAGTAATAGCCCAAGGAAGGAACGAACAGTCAACTAACTTCAGCACTGAGAGATAACCATCTCTGGGCAAGTTTATGGGTTTACCCCCTTCTTGGAAATCATATTATAATTAAAATATTGTAAGCTCAATATTAATCTAGGCATAAAACTACACATCCTGGGGAATCATTTAACCCCATCAAATAAAGGATAAAACATATGACATTTTCCTCAAATGCAGTTTATCAAAAGAATTTATATTTGCGAGCAAAATAATTTGTCTTTCATTTAGGTAGGAGATATGGAAGGATAGGAGGGAAAATGGGAGTTCTCTTGTTTTAGGCAGACAGTGACAATCACTCAAAACTAGTTCAACTTCCTAAAATTGCTCTCTTCCCTCTTGCAAAATATTTGAACTTGAGCATTTTGCCAAAAAGTTGTTGCTTTTTTTAGTCTGATCCTGTGGGCTCTTTTTTTCTCTTTTTTTAAGGGAGCCTAATGCAGTGCAATTAGTCTAAACCCTATACATATTTCTAACATATCTCTTTATTTTTTTCAAATATATACACTCCATATAGTTGATTGGCTCAAATTCCAGGAATATCCTCCCCACCCCCCAGCAAGATCATTTGGATCTTTATTCAAAGTTTCTTTTATTCGTATGTGTGAGCAAGAACTGGCGAATGTGCTCATTACCACGTGAATAATCCGTATATGCATTACAATGGCTGGCCAGGCCGGGGGAAATTCTTTTAGAGTCTCTGCATTAATTAGGGGGGGAAATGCCTCGTTTAGAATTGGGAACTGGTATAATAATTGTCCTTTACCCTAAAATGAATTTTTAAAAAAGAAATAAATGAAAACCAATACACACCAAAAACAAAGCAATCCACATGAAATAAAAATACAGAAAATATGAGGATATCTCCAGCTGAGCCCAGAACTAACATCAGCAACACCACGAGAAAGAAAGACTTTCTTGGAAAACGAGAAAGTGCAAACCAACGGGTTGAGCTAACTTAGTGGCTGCAGCCGGCATTCTACTCAAGAGTGGAAGGCGCTGCCGGATTCCAACTTCTCCAAAGTTGTAGCAAGTTGACACAACAAGCCCTTGAAATTGCGGGTAGCAGCCCACGCTCTTAAGAATGCCTGACTCGTGGTTCCTGGTCCCCTTTGGTGGGGGAAGTTGAGCGAGGTAAGCAGCAAATAAGGAAGAAAAGTCCCTGAGTCGGTCTTACAGATTCTCCGGCTGCGCCAAAGCGCGGGTCGGTCGTGATGTAGACACATCGCTAATTCAAAGGCCATGACGATTCCCCAACTTTTCCGCTCCCACTGGGGACAACTATAGTCTTTCTTTACCTTTCCTAGGGCCAAAGAAAACAACAAATCCAATCTTGTTTCCCCACCCCTTTCCCCTCCCCCTACTTCTCTACTACTGTAGTAAAACATGGTTAACAGATCAAAAGCATAATCATCTCCAAATGTGATTAGACCGGACAAAGTAAAATATCTACCTCAGAGTTGATTGTTTTCTTCTTTAATATGGCTGTTGCCTGGCTTCTCTTTTGCTTGTTATCAGCTGCAGAGATATCCGATTTGGGACTACAGGCTTGCACCCGCGCTGCCAATTTAAGAAATGGAATTCGTGGAGGGAGAGAGAGGAAAAAAGAAAATAAATAATAATAATAAAAAAATAGCCGTGATAAGACGGGGGCTTTTGTAAGACGCTCTTTGCTTTCCCTTGCCCCTAAACAGGAAAATGTAGAGGAGAAAGTTTATGAAGTCAAGGAACAAAGAAAGCAAACCACTTGTTTCCTTTCAAACAATAGCAGGGCTGAAGTAACCCAAACACCCACCCAGCAGATGAGCACTTTGCATGTCTAGTTTGCAATTATTCCGATACAAGAAGCATCATTTTCCCTTATAACCAGGTTTCCAAAGGGCCATTGTGCATTGAGGAAAACGAAAACAAAACCAGCCAACCTGGTTCTGATTTGGCTCAATACCCCATCTGCTGAGCTACATGAAAAATTTCAGAATTGACTCCTTCTTTCTGGCAACAAGTGGCATAAATCAGTTTTAAGTATAAGTCCCCATCATGCTTATTCATGCTGCTTAGAAAAGGAGGGGGTGGATTTACAATACGTCTCTAGTTTCTATTTTAGAAATGACATAAGCATTTCAATTTTTTGAGAGTACTTATTCAATTAATCATTCAGACATTTGTTGCAATTAACATTAGCACATGCTACTGGACTAGAATATCAAGGTTTTAGGTATTTTGCTTTCTTGGCCGAGCACAGTATGTACCCCGAGGAGTTATGTATAATCAGTGTTATCCAAATAAATGAAAGACTCAAGCATAATTTCAGTGTCCATATTTCAAAAATTTATTTATCTCAAACTGTGCATAATGGAGTAAAAACTTAAGTTGAAAATGTACCTGTTATAAGGATGGTATTAGTTCAAATATATACATGGATTCTCGGCAGACTGATTCAAATAATACAGAGCCGAATCTTTAAAATACAACTACGGAAAATAAAGGGGGGGAAAAACCTTAAAATATCACAATAAATTTACAGAAATATTACAAACCATAAGAAAATATTTCAAACACAGTAATTTCATGTTGTTGTTTTTTATCTGAACAAAATGGAAAGTTGGGAAACAAAAGCTATTATAAATTACCAACGATGTCAACCTGTATGGCCATTTTTGCTTTTAACAGTAAGTTAAAAAAAAATTTAGTACAATCTAAAACTTTTGCCCCTTTAAAGAAGACCACGGAGATGGTTTTGCCAGTACTTATTCTAATTTTTTCCTTTTGTACAATTTTTAAACAATTAAAATGTCCAAATCTGAATAATTTTCTTCTTTCCACGTTTGCAACTGTCCTAAATTTCAGCTGCAGAATCAAAATTCAGCAAGAAGCCTCTCCTTGAAAAATATTGGCAAATTCTCAGCTTATAAACAATGGACATTTTGATTGCCATGTTTATCTCGATAAATACTGTACAAAAGTTGCTTGCAAATATTAAAACATTTTTTTCGTCGCTTGGAGACTAGCTCTAAATATTATTGGTAAAGACTTTTGCAAACTTTCTGCAAAGCTCCTACCGTATCACTAGAACTTTTAAAAAGTTTTGCGTAGTTTTCTTTCCTCCAGATCTATACAAGGTCCATTCCCTCGCCCTCCCCACCCCACCCCCCTGGTTTTCTCTGTACAAAAATAGTCCCCCAAAAAGAAGTCCAGGATCTCTCATAAAAGTTTTCTCGTCGGCATCGCGGTTTTTGCGTGAGTGTGGATGGGATTGGTGTTCTTTTTTGCAGCTGTCATTTGCTGCGGGTGATGACTTTTTTTTTCTTTTATCTTTTCTTTTTTTTTTTTTTTTTTTTTTTTTTTTTTTTTTTTTTTTTGAGCGTACCGGGTTTTTCTCCATGCTGTTTCTTACTCTCCTCCCATTTCCCTCGTTTTTCTTTGAAAATTTCTCCCCCCCTCTAGTTCACTGACCCGCCCTCACATGTGCGAGAGGGGCAGTGTGCCGTTAATGGCCGTGCCGGGCACCGGGCCGCTCTGGTAGTGCTGGGACATGTGAAGTCTGCTGGGGGCAGCGGGCTCCGGCACCTCGGCGCCGGGGAGGTACATGCTGATCATGTCCCGGAGGTCCCCGGCCTGGCAGGGCGCCCTGGAGTGGGAGGAAGAGGTAACCACGGGGGGGCTGGAGCTGGCCTCGGACTTGACCACCGAGCCCATGGAGCCAAGCGCCATGCCAGGGGTGCCCTGCTGCGAGTAGGACATGCTGTAGGTGGGCGAGCCGTTCATGTAGGTCTGCGAGCTGGTCATGGAGTTGTACTGCAGTGCGCTCACGTCGTAGCGGTGCATGGGCTGCATCTGCGCGGCGCCGTGCGCGTTGAGGCCCGGGTGCTGCGGGTAGCCCAGCTGGTCCTGCATCATGCTGTAGCTACCGTTGCTCCAGCCGTTCATGTGCGCGTAGCTGTCCATGCGCTGGTTCACGCCCGCGCCGAGGCCGGCGCCCACCCCGACCCCGCTCGCCATGCTGTTGCCGCCCGGGGCCAGCAGCCCGCCGGGCAGCGTGTACTTATCCTTCTTCATAAGCGTCTTGGTTTTCCGCCGGGGCCGGTATTTATAATCCGGGTGCTCCTTCATGTGCAGCGCTCGCAGCCGCTTGGCCTCGTCGATGAACGGCCGCTTCTCCGTCTCCGACAAAAGTTTCCACTCGGCGCCCAGGCGCTTGCTGATCTCCGAGTTGTGCATCTTGGGGTTCTCCTGGGCCATCTTGCGCCGTTGCCCGCGGGACCACACCATGAAGGCGTTCATGGGCCGCTTGACGCGGTCCGGGCTGTTCTTCTGGTTGCCTCCCGCCGCCGCCGCGGTGGAGTTGCCGCCGCCGCCGCCGCCGCCGCCCCCCGAAGTTTGCTGCGGGCCCGGCGGCTTCAGCTCCGTCTCCATCATGTTGTACATGCGGGCGCTGTGCGCGGGCCCGGCCCGCCGGCGGCCGCCGACCCTCGGCCCTGCCGGGACTTTGGGGGGCCCGCGGGCGGGGGGAGAGGAGGAGGGGAGGCGGGCGGGGGTGTCGGGAGCGCAGGGCTCCGCGAGAAAAATCAGGCGAAGAATAATTTGGGGGAAGAAAAGAGAGAGAGAAGCAAACTGGAATCAGGATCAAAAAAAGCGCTTCCCTCCTCTTCTGGCCGATCCTGCCGCCGCCGATGATTGTTATTATTATTTTTTGGAAAGGCTTAAGCCTGGGGCTCAAACTTCTCTCCCTTTCTTTCTCTCTCCTCTTCTTTCTCTCAGTCCTAGTCTTAAAGAGGCAGCAAACTACTTTCCCCCTTTTGCAAACACTCTCTTCTCTGCCTTGACAACTCCTGATACTTTTTTGAACAAGTTAATAGACAACCATCCATGTGATGGGGGCTGTCAGGGAATAAATGGGTTTCCAGCGACCAATCAGCGCGCGGCGGCTCCTCCACTCGAGCCCAGCCTCGCCGCCGGGTTTTGCATGAAAGGGGGCGGGGTCTGCCGCGCCGCAGGCCGCGCGGGGGAGGCAGGGGGAGGAGGAGGAAGGAGGGAGGGGGAGGCGGCTCCCACAGCCAGCCTGCCAGCCACTGAGAAACCTTTGTATCCCCTCTCGCAGCAACAGGTCACACCACACGCCTTTTCGAAGGAAGTGGGTAAACAGCACTAAGACTATGATTTTTTTCTTCTTCAAACTTAATATTGATTTACTTTTTTTGGTGCGGGCCGCTGAGTTGAGGAAGGGGCGCGAGAAGCCGCTAAGGTGGTGGGGTGGGGCAGGGCAGAGTGGGTGGTTCAGGGCGACTGTCCTACTAGTATTTCAGGAAACAGGCGGTGCAGGAGTTGGTGTGTCATTGTTCTCCCTCTCCTCCGCACGCTTCTCCCCAACTCCAGCCTCTCCGGTGCTTCTCCCTAACCTCGCTCTTCCCCTCGCCCCTCTTCCTCCACAGGTGCCGGCACTGGCTCACCCCTTTCTCACACTGTCCCGACAAGAAGTTGGGAGACGGAAAGCTCTGTCCTCAAAACCCTCCTTGCTGCCACGCAGTTTGCTGTTTTAAGCATAAATCCTGCTTGGAATGACTCTGCGGCCGACTCTACCCTTAAGGGGAGGCCAGGCCTGGGGAAGCTGCGGCAAGCAGGCTCTTCCCAGCCCAGCTCATCTCCGGCCAGGACACTACAGCTTACCCCCAGCCACATCGCCCACCATCTTTCTCCATTCAGTCGATGGATAGAGGATGCCCCCACTCTCGTCCTCTCTCCCCATTCTCCTCCTGAGCCTCCCCCAAAGGAGGACTTCAGTTGGGCCGGTTTCAAAAGGAGGCTGGGGGAAGAAAAAGATCAACAGAAGGACGCTCAGAAGTGCAGGCTACGGAGCAGCGTAACGTCAACTTCCTGGCATCCCACGGCACAGTATGGAGGTGGCATTTGGGCCGCACTCACAAACTCCCTCCCACGCAGAGTTCCCAGGACTCGAGCAGAACCAGCCCTGCCATTCCCCTTGTGACTTGTACTGTGGTGGCCGCTCTGCCCGCGCCGCCCGGGTCTAGGGCAGCGCTCGGAGGGGGCGCCAGGCCTGGGAGGCGGGTGTGGTGCTCCCCGGCACAGGTGCAGGCAGTGCAGGCCGGAAGAAGACGGCCAGGACTGGTCTTGGGGGGAGCCCAGCAAGGCCGACGCTGGAGGAGGATGGGACGGAGGCGGGGGTAGGGGCTCAGGAATCCTGCCCGCCCAGGACCCAAGAGGGTAATTTTAGCCGCTCTCCCATTGTCCTGACGTAAAGATTTCAATAGGTAGGCGCTCAATGCGGAGAGCAATGGCAGCACGTCCGTTACAAATAGGTAGTTTTGTTTCTCTTGTTGTCGCTACACGGAGTCAAACAAAGCCCCGTCTAAGTTTCCTTCCACTCTCTTGTTGGGATCTTTGTGGCTAAAATGCACTTGACTACAAAGGGTGGGGGGGGGTGGGGGAAAAAAAAAAACCTGATGCCATTTCTTTTTTATAAAGGGCTTAAACCATCAGGGTTACTTATTTTCTTTCTTCTGTAACACTCTCTCCGCCCCCTCCTCCCCTGATCTATCTACCCTTACTCACCCTAAGAAAATGTACTGAATAGTATCTGTCGGCCACGTTCCATTTATTATCTTCACAAACTGCATTGTTTTGTTCCTCACTAACCTTCTTCCCATAACCATCACCACCTCCACTACAACTTCTCCAATCCCTGCCCTCCCAGGCTTTTCTGTTCCTGTCCAACTCAAAATAAGTATGCTCACTGGAAAGACAGAAAAGTTGAGAAAAAGAATCCTGTAGACTTTTCTTTATAAATTATTTCCAATCAGCCGCCCCTCCCCCATCAGTTTCTTCTTTTTCTCTAAGTTATGGTTTGTTTTAGTTCTTGGGAACCTGGGAAGGGTGAGACTGGACTTCTGCAAACGGATAAATATATGGCATTCTTCAGAACAAAATAATGTCTTCTGTTTATTCGAGGTGTAATATTAAGCTAAACACGGACACGGAGATTAGGAAAGAGAAAAGGTTAGAGGCTCAGAGGGACAGCACAGCAGCCACAGGCTTTTCAGCGCGTCTGGTTTCAGGGATGTAGCCGGTGCGCCCCCTACTGGTAAATTCGCTTGTCCATGACTACAGTTTTGCTTTTACCTTTAAAAGAAGGTGTTTGGAAAGAATTAAAGGGGAAAAAAATGAGGGGAATGGGAGGAAGATCCAACTAATTACACGTAATCTAAACAAAAGAAAAGTTAACATATCATATAAGCTATGGAACCAAATCATAAGAATCAGATTTAATTTGCTTAACTTAGAAATGTACATATAACCTCCAGATAAGTAGGAGGTTAAGCCATGGGAAAAAATAGGTACAAATTATGAGATTCAACATATGAATGATGATTGTCCAGATGCCATGAAGGGCAGACCAAGCATTCACTTCATGATTGTGTATGCATTGGTCTGAGCTGAGTAGCATTATTCCGAAAACTTTAAAAAAGCTTATGGATAATTAAATCTGAAGAAAAAAAACTCAAGGGGTTGATGTGGATAATGGTGCAGTATATGTATTAAAATAAATATTAATAACGAATGGCTACAGTAGCAAATTTTTTTAACCTCCCTCTCTCTCAAGGGGTAGTAGGAAGAGGCACAAATTTTTTCCTTGGGATAATATATAAAGGCTTTTATACATTCTCAGACGCCTGTGTTTGTCCCCGAACTCTATAATAATGCATTTAAGAGGTTAAAGGGGCTGGCTAGGTCTTTTGTTAATTGCTTTTATCATATAAATAAGCTATGGAAATACATTACAATTGTGTTATCATTGGTTGCATTTATTTACAGCTTTATTTTAATTAAGCCTGCTGTACTTATCAAGGCAATAAACTAACTGTGGCTGGCATTTATGCATAATAATGTGCTATGAAAATAAGATTAAAGAAGATGGTGATAGCAGAAACAATTTTCTCATTAGATTTTTTAGAACATATGCATTAAAAAAATCAGATCACCGGCCACTCTATTTCAATCCGGCACTATCACTGGCCCCTAAATATAATAATAACTATAATAATCACAATAGATGATAGAAGCAGCACGGTTTTAGGTTTATAACAGATGGCTACAGTACTAATAACAATGCACCGTTGACTACTAGGGAATCAAAATAAGACTTGGAAGAGGGTGCTTCATCCTTTAAGAATTTAAAAATGTTGCCATTGGCACAATGTATGAAAATTTAAAGTGCTTAATCTAAAGGAAGTATAACATTTGCCTTTCATGGGCAGCAAAAAGCTGCATACTTTTAAAGCAAGATTAGAAATTAGGAACACAAACGCATAACTCCTAGGATATTCTGATTTAATTTTGCTCTACTATATAGGCCCCAGCCAAAAACCCTTAACTGATTAAGTGTGGCTCAGTTTTATCTTTTGCACTAATATTTCTCTCCTAAACTCCCCTCATCCCTCCCCAAGTATTATATCTGAAGCCAACTAACAATTTTCTGGAGATAGGGGACTGTAGACTTATTTTTTCTTCTTAGTGGCAAATAGAGGTTTAACTTGCAGTAATTAGGTGAGAACTAGCCAAGCATCTTACTATTATGATGCTTGTTAAAAAACGCTTCTTTTCTGCATCTGCATTTGAGTGTGTTCCCCTCCTCTCTTAATCTTCTTATGGAAATGAAGGCAAACGGCAGGGAACCTGCAGAGTCTTGGAGAATGTCCTTGTTAACTGGAATTTCTCAGCATTGCTAATTAGCAGAGTTTGACGACCACCAGTATTGGGGGGAAAGCTCTGTTTAACCACTCACAAACCATTCCGAGGAAGAGCAGACTAATTTTATTTTGTAATTAAAATCTGAAAAGGGCCCTATTTGACAGTTAGGGCTATGAGAGTTTTATCTCCCCGTGAAATAATTACTGCCTTGATAACTCAATTTTCTGAAAAATGTCAACTGTGGGCTCCAAAAGTTTTAATTTCATTACGTAAGGAAAAAAAGAGAGAAAAATAGAAGAAAATGTACAGAAAGGCTTTCTAAATCTGGAAGTGGTTAAATATATTAGGAGCCAGATTTGGCCAAATGAAGGGGTTTTTCTTCTCCCTTTTTTTGTTATGTTTCCTCCGGATCCTAACCTTCTAGACTTCTCCACTGAAAGCGCCCATAGCAGTGACCGGACTGCAGTGGAAGAGATCATACCAGTGGTGTGGTAAAAGGCACAGAAACTAAAAAGAGAAGTACAGGAACCCAAGAAAAGTTTCTGATTTTAAAAGCCAAAAATAAAGGAAAATTCCAACGTGTAGGACAATGCTGGTGCAATTTGGTAAGATGAAATTTTATTGATATTTATCCCCTAACACAAGAAAACTGAGAATTACAGAGTAAGGAGACTGGTATAAGCCAATTAAAAAAATGTTTCCTTCTTCCCCCTAAATTGCAAAAAAAAAGTTCCTCAATCACTCCAAATTGGAGCATGCCACAAGACTTCCAGAATGATCAACACCTGATTCTTCAATATATATGAAACAAACACAAATAAATGAACGTAAAGAGAAATTAGAGAATTTCTTTTCCTTACAAAAGCACCACATATTTTCCAAAAATTATAAGAAGTAAACTGGAAAAAGTTAGGATATTGAAAGTAAGAGCAAAAATTAGAATAGGATTGTGCTATTATCAAACTTCACTTGCTTTGGACTGTGAAGGATCCCTCACAAGATCCTAGAGGGATACTGCAATTTCTATAAAGCAATTTTCAAAATGATAGAAAGTCATCTACATTTCTTCCTATTGACAAACTTGTCAGATTTTGGAAGTGTGAAAGATTATTGACAGGAACTATAATAAATGTTTCTAGATGATACGAAGCGCAAGCATATATCTCTATCCCTTTTTATTTACTAAGACATAGACATGCATATGGATGCATGGTAGATTGGCAATTTAAAATTGCTTAATTATATTTTTTTCTTCTTGTCTGTCCCTTCAGCACCTTGCCTTTAATTTCCAGAAGTGGTATTACACATAACAAATGAACAAGGGGATAGCAAATGCTATTTCAGTCCAGACCCAATTTCACCAAATAATTTCACTCAAGAGCTGTAAGGACCCTTGAAACCTAAGGAATGCAGAGCTGCTCTGAATCCAGCTCCTTTTTATACTCACTCTCTTTCATCTGATTCCCACTGATGAAATAAATACATTTTAAAAAGAATTCAATGATATAAAGAAAACCAAATATATTTCCCCCTTACTTCAAATTATAGTAACAAAAGTAATATATAATCACTTGTGTATGTCTTCAGGGCTACATATAACAATCAGCATATTGCTTCTAGTATTACATGTATATGTACCTCCTTCATATATTCCAGTTCAAATATTTCCTGGAAAAAAGGATTCACATTTCACCATTTCATTTCCATTTCTGAATTATCAAGCAGTTTTAACAGAAGATCTGTCTGCACTGCAGCTGTTGTCCAGGGGAAAATGCAGTGTGCCCATTAAATGATCTAATTATTTTAAATAGAAATTCCCTTAAAAAAAAAAAAGACAAACTGAAAATTGAAAGGGCCTCCTACCAGTGGTTTTCAGTTACATTGAGAAGAAGTGAAACTATGATTTTGATTTTAAAAATCAGAAGAAAGAAATGGAAAATGAAAACAAAACCAGGCAAACAGAGCACCAGGAACTACAAGTGGGCCAACAAACCCATGGCCCTTTCACACCTCTAAATCATTGCTTGGGAGTCTAAATACTTATCTCCCTTATTGACTAAACTATCTTGTGCAATTAATCATACCAAAGGAACAGGGTTTCCTTAGAACCCAAATTTTCCAGTGACTAGGACTGTCACCTTGATTTTAGGAAAAAGACGATTGTTTTAAATTCTCCAACTGTGATTATTTCCTTTACTTGTGACCACAACTTTTGTGGGAAAAACAAACCTAAAGCTTCCTTAAGATTTCTCTAGAGCATATTAAGTGGCTCATGAATGACACCCCAGTGCATGCCAGGCTGCACACTCACTGTACCGGCAATCCACCGGTCTCTCCCTTAGTCTGGCTCCTTCCAAACCGCTGAAGTGGGATTTCGTCTTCTTTCTTCTGGAGATCTCATGGTGCACACTGCTTCTGTGTTACTTCCAGTTCCCTTTCCAGAAGTACAACCGGACATAACACAAACTCAAAAAGTGACAACACTCAACTATCTCAGAAGGCAGAGGTGTTTGGCACCTCAAAAAGCAAGATGGGGAAAGAAATTAGATCAGCTTTACGAGTGTGAGGGACAGGAATACTATCAAAGGAAAAGGAAGAAAGTCTTTCACCTGTTTGTATGAAAAGAAGCTGAAAGCAAAGCATTAAAAAAAAAAAATCACCTACAGTCACCATCAGCCCTAAACAAAACTACTATCCACTTTTTCTCAGAGTTGCAGCTGTGGCTAGCCCTGGAAAGTGCTCTAAATCAAAGTGTACACCCATCCTGGGTGGCCTGGCATCCTCAAGGCCTCCCATTGATATCTGGAGCCCTCTCCCAAAAGCTCTTCTGGCCTCAAAAGAAATGTCTGAGAAGTCTGCCTTCCCAGGGGCCCACTTCTGCTCACCCTTTAGTGCCCCTTTCCAGCCCTGGCTCAGATGGAGTTGGGCTTGCAACCCCATCCCAGTGGAATTCTCAGATGGCTAGCCTGGTAATCTTTAAAGCCTCTTTCAGAGCTGGGGCTCTGACTTTTATCTCCCCTCCCAACCTTCTTCCCTTTTTGTAGGCTCTCCCCATTCCTTTTCCCTCCCGCCCCCCCTTAATTTGAAGATCGTTGACACGATAGGCTGTAATGAGTCCTTCAGAAACTGTTATAATCTACAGCGACAATCTCCACCTAATTCACAGATTATTGACAAGCACCGTGGGCTCAGTGGTGTCAAGTTGTACTTGTGGTTTCAACACCCTTCAGCAACCCACATAGCAGCTGGGCCCTGGATTAGGACCCAGAGTCTGGCAGAGCTTATCTGCTCCTTGAGTGGTAGAGAGATGAGTATCTGTCTATATCTCAGCTCCCTCAAGCCAGCCTGGGCTTTCTCCGGGCGCCTTGTCTGTCTCAGGGTTGGGTCAAGGGAACCATAAAGGCTCTTCAAAGCTTAAAAACAAAGCAAAAGAGCAAACTTAACAAATGAGGGCTCATCCTTGAATCTTGGTCTTAATACTCAATCAGTCATCTTCTCCACCCCCACACAGTTACCAAACTCCAGCAGACCCTGGCTTTCTT
The DNA here is from genome assembly GCF_002007445.2 of Ailuropoda melanoleuca. Lineage (NCBI taxonomy): Eukaryota > Metazoa > Chordata > Mammalia > Carnivora > Ursidae > Ailuropoda > Ailuropoda melanoleuca. Next base: position 81,984,213 of record NC_048218.1, read on the forward strand.
AGTGAGGCTTGGGTTCATGAAGAAGGGTTTGAGGTATGGAGGGGAGAGAGGACTGGGAACTTGGCACAGACTCAGCGGGCCCAAGCTAGGGTGGCCCATCCTTCGGGACTGGCCTAAGAATGGGGCAAGACTGACTGCTTAGAAAGCAGGGCGCTCAGCCAAGAGGCGCGGGCTCAGGCCTGGACGCTGGGACAAGAGACCCCAAATGCCTGCTCCGCCCCTAAAGGGCGCTTTGCTGCTGTAGAAAAACGCGGCCCCGTTGCCAGCCCGGGGTGGTTTTGCCTGCTTCTAAGGAGTCAGTTACTCGCTGCCCCCTCCTCAGTCCCCAAAGATGGAAGGGCTGCCTTCCCGCTGGCCGCCGTGGGGCGTGGGATTCCGGCAGGGGCTGAGGCCGCTTGAAACCACAGAAATGACACTGCGCTGGGAAAGCTGGGTGGCATTCCCAGGCCTAGGCCACCCACTTCTTTAGTTCTCTTTCATAAACTAGGGGTTGCGCTTTCTCCCTGGGCCCTGGGAAGTTGGGGACACACAGCCCGCCTGAGCCAGGTGCGGCTCCTCCCCCAGCCCCGGCTTCGCCCTCCAGGTTGGGACCCCCGGGGGCGGAACGGGGTCGAAATCTCCGGACCACTGGTATTTTAAATTCTACATCACTTCCGAACAGCAGGCATATAACCCCTTTCGAGGGTCGCCTCCAGGATTCTGCTGGCTTTGGCCTCCCCACGCCACCGACAGCCTTGGGCCGTCACACACCGTTTGTTGGCACTGGTTCCAAAACTGGCCCGGACTTAGTATTTCTGTAACGGGGACTCGGTTTTTTGGTTTGTTTTGTGTTTTTTTGGTAAAGCAAAGGGTGGGGTTGCCTGTAGCAGGGAATCCCGCTTGCCCGTTATTTCGATAGGTTTCCGGGCAAAAACTGATCAAAGCCTTGATTATTTTCCTGCCGGTATCCAAAGTCATTAATGGAGAAACACGAGCTTCGATTCTGGAGTCTGATGGAGAAGACATCTCTCATCCCACTGAACACCAATTCCCCTGAAAACACAATGTCGGATCCGCTGATTTGGGAAGGTGGGAAGAATAAACGTAAGATCAACTTAAACTTGCTTAGCCACAGTATTAAACATTTTAAAAAGTAATTCTGTTATGAAAATTAATCTGGTTTCTTTCAATAGGGAAATTTTTAAAAAGCAACCTCTCAACTTCTTAAGGTTTTTAATCTAAAAGTTAAAATTGTAAGTACATCCCTGAAGATCGAAATCATAAAACACCTTGTTGAGATCATGTGTTCACTTAACACTGGAATTGTTTCAATTTGATTTTAAACACCTAAACAAACCCAAATTTTACTATCATTTTACATTCAGAGGATGTGCCATTTTTATAGTTTATCTTCCTGAAAGAGTTCAAAGTGTACTTTTACCCTTACTTGCTCACCAAAGAAAAAGCCAACCCTCTTTCTTATGTAGACAGGTACTTTTGGAAGTGTAAAAATACTCTTCTTCCCCTAGGATAATTTGGATTCCTGGTCATTGAAAATGCTGAATTTCAAAAGAAAATACTCTTTACCATTGGCACACCTTCCCTGAAATCCTACGACTGAGATCCTGAGATAAAAGAAGAAAGGTGTCAGGCACCTGTTTCTTAAAAAAAAAAAAAATCTGGAATTTAACCGCCATCCCGGAAAGGAAAAGTTTGATCAAGATTGGTTTGGGGGATGGGAAACATTCAAAACAGAGACTGGCCTCTTAATTTACACTCTGAAAATAAATAAAAAACGAGCAAGTTATTTCGTTTACTCAGGGACTCAGAATTCTTGAAGGACCTCGGAGGGCATTCAAGATGCTGCTGACAAACGTCAAAACAGCAAGCAGCAGCATCTTCCCTTTTATTTATTTATTTTTTAATGTGGACAGAATGGGAGAAGTAATTTGCTTGGTTTTCCATTGCTACAGAAGAAAGTTCTCTCTCTCTCTCTTTTTAAATCATGCTTCTCTACCTGTTTTACTATCTCAGAATCTAAAAAGAGTCCCAAACCCAAAAGGGGGTAGGGGGTGGCTGGGATGTGAGGAGGAGGAATAGGTTAGTCTTTATTTTTTATTGAATTAAAATTGTATCATCTCCTTTTTATTTTTTATTGAATTAAATTATATTATCTTTCAAGGATATAAAAACTTGTTTCCTCGCACCATCTCCTTTTTGGAGGGTAATAAAGAGTTTTATCTAACCCCAGAGCAAGGTTCTCGCGATTTCCAGGACTGGCGCTGTGCATCTCCTACTGTGTCCAACAGGGGGCGCTGGTCACGAACCTGCGCCGCGGCTCAGCGCCGCTTCACATCTGAGCCGGGTTCCAGCCCCGGAAGGCGAGAGCGGCTCGCGGGGTCGAGTACAGAGCTTTAGTCTTCGTGGATAAAAAGAGATTAAAGGCTAAATTCTTTTTTGGGGTGTGTGTGTGTGGGGGGGGAGGGTTATCAATTTTAACCAACTACGAAAATGTAGAGCTTTTTATCCTTTGATGTTCTTATAAAGAAACTCCTATTGGTTGAGGAATTACACGGTTTCTGAGCCAACACTGCAGCTACAGCGTGGGGGAAATTATTTAATTAAAAATATATTTTTCCATCTGTCCACATGATCTTTTTAGAAGTACTTAAAAAGCTGACACTGATCCCTTTGGCCTGTTAACCCTGCCCTAAGTTTCAAATACTTTAGCTATTTCTGAGGCCCTTCCATTAATTTGAAGGGGAAAAATAAAAGAGACCCAAATATTTAAATCCCCCCCAAAACATTTACTGTTCTGCATCCCCCCCCTTTTCGCCCCTTAAACAGTGGCTTTTGTGTGATTGACATATTTCACGACTGCCGATTCTGCAAAGCCAGGTATAAATGACAAGAAGCAGCTCTAAAAAAAATCTGATGTTGGACTACATAACACCCATGTATAAGATGAAATCTAAATAATATTGTAATCCACCCACCCCCACCCTAACTTAAAAAAAAAACCCTTCACCTGTATTTAAATAGCGTGTCTTTAATTACAGCAGTTGGGGATGCATGAGGCTGAAATGAAATTAGCAGTCATTACCAGTCCTTTAACTCTGTGGTGCTTTTGATCAGCACTAAATTAGCTTTCCAGTCCTAACAAAGGCTCTACAGCAAGCAGTGGGCTGTAAATAAGACAGCGCGACCTGCCCTCAACACCTTTTCTCTTGTCAATCATAGCTCTATCATTCAGCCCAAGATTAACCTTTATCTACCAAATTTAAAAAAAAAAAAAGAACGAAAGAAAGAAGAAAAAGAGAAAAGAAAAAGGAGGCGGGAAGGAAAGCCCCCTGACCACCACATATCGCAATAACAGAGGTTCCTAAGAGGCCCCTTTAAATTGTATTCTAATGAGCTTGTGTCAGAATCTGCAATTTCCAAGTAGCCCCCCCACCACCTCAGCCCCCAAGACCTCTTCAGTATATTCGAAGAGTCAGAATGCTGTTCAGGTAGGAAAGGAATCCCTTTTTCCGAATTACTAATTGGGCATGGGCCACCCTCCATAAGTCAATCTGCCAGTAGCCTCTCCTCCTCTATTAGTCTAACAAAATTTTGGGAGAGGAGGAGATGTTTGAGGAGAAAACACTGATAATTTTCAGGCATATACATAAGTTTCTGGGATGAAAACAATCAATTTACTCCACTAATAGTCTCTAGTTTCTAAGCCTGCGGAGAAAAACCACCAACAGGAACAACAAAAACCCAGCTGCTTTTCCCAGTACTGAATTAAGAAAGTAAAACATTGGTTCAGATTGCCATTAGAGGGCGCCAGAGAGCAAGCCCCATCACCTCTCGCACAACTTCCCACAGAAGCCCTCCTAGCTTCCAGCTCCGCCATGCTCTGTGATTCCTTCTCTCAGGTAATATTTCCTGCTTATCCTGTCTTCTTGTATCTCTAGCCCCCTCAATGTCAATCTCTATAAAGAATGAGGTGTCGCCATGTCCCTTTCCTTCTCTTTTTTCACACCCCCTCCCCAACTACCACCAAAATAGTAAGACGCCAGATGAAATAGCAGCAACCCCTTAATGATATGTACCTTTGGGCTCAAATCACTCTTTCCATTCTATGTAATCCTGGTCTGGAGAAGGATTTTTTTCGTAGGGATGAGATGCTAGAATTTGACATTTTTAAGATGGAAGCCTGAAATTTTCATTTTTGCATTTCTCTCTGGGGGCTCACGGATTTCTTCATTTTCAAAGAAAAAGAAACACACACACCCTTGCAAGGCAACTGATTATGTTCACTAAAACTGTTCAGAAGAGAATAAAATAATGTCTTCATTTCTGCATTTGTTAAAGAAATCAAAATTAGCATTTAATTCCAAAAGTTAACGCTTTCAGACTTAAATCTGCCTGTGTTAAATGACTGCCACACAGGGTGTATTTCCAGATCTCTTAAAGGTCAAAAGAAAAAAAAAATAGAATGAGAGGGGAAGAAAGTGAGTTGGGGGGGTGGGCGGAGAGGAGTGAGCTAGCAGTGAATGTCAAAGTTGGGTTGCAAGCTACTTACATGTCCATGCCAGATCAGGGTGTTGTCTTGTAGCAGTTTGATTGGCAGGTAAAAAAGCGAAAGAACGTGAGGGCTTCCTGAGCCTCTTGTCAGCCCAAGCTTGATCACTTCTCACCGGACAGAACGAGTTGAAGGAGCTTGCAATTCCCCTCTCGTCCTCCATCCAAGACACCGTGAATCCATGTCGGCTTTTCTTCCCCCCAGTCTCTCCATCAGCCTCCTGCCTTCACCCGCTTCGCCTTACACCAGCCTCCAAGACCTAGCCTAGCTTTGCCACTGCAATCCCCTGCAACAAGAAAAATCGTTTATGGCTTAAAACCCCAAATGGCTGATTTTTTAAAAGAGAGAGAGAGAGAGAGGGAGAGGGAGAGAGAGAGGAGTGAGAGGGTGAGGGGGAGAGAGGGGGAGCGAGAAGAATGCACCCAGAGAACAACAAAAAAGTCAGTTATCCTAACACTGCTCTATCCCCCCACCGTACAGAAGAAGAATAAAAAAAAAAGCTTTATGTTTTTTCAGTGGGTATTCAAAGATAATTTGATGCCATTGTTTCTGCTACAGATGGTTCTTTTAAATACAATAACACGGCTCTTTGTGCAGGCTACCCACAATAAAAATCGAAAGCGTTCCCCTGAATAACCATTTTGTTCTCTCTTGTATGGGGCCAACAAAAGATGCCGTGAGGTAATGGGTTCTGTTTATTGAAGCCATAGAATAGGGGTTTGATAAAGATTTTTTTTAAAGCAGAAGACCTTGCAAGGTCGGGCTGATCTCTTCATATTTTTTATTAAAATATTTGTCCAATAGATTATTCCTTGGTGCAGCTGCAGGTTTCCTCCTCAATTTTTAATCAGCCCAAACATCTGTCCCTTTGAGGAGGCTTTAAAAAAATCTGCAATTGTATCAATGGTGCAGTAACCTTATCAAATCCTGAGTTTTTAGGCTCAGTGCAGGCAAAGGCAATGGAGTTTCAATTCTATTTGGGGTGCGGTGAGATGGGGTTGGGGGAGAGGAGACACAACCCCAGACAGAGCAACTGAAGAAAATGAGGCTTTCCTCCCACCCCCACCCCCACATCCCTGTTGACCACGCACAACTTGCATGAGTCAGACACATTTCACTGAGGACTTGAGGTATCTCTCCTGATCTCTGCAAGCTCCCACCCCTGCATGCATGTTGGACGGGGGCTAGGCGTGTTTTCTTACCATGCTTGCCTTCTCTCTGGCTAGATCTCCAACCCTGAAAACCTAGGATGGGAGCCCAGGGGGAGGAGTGGAACATGCTAAAGGCTAGTCTCTAGCACCCAAAGGGTCCCATTCTTGGCTCTCTTTCATTCACTGTTAGCTAGCTTTGACTCATTGACTGCTATCTGCCAGGGGACTGGTGGCCACAGTCCGCCTGTTACAGCGCCCCATCCCCTCAGGCTTGTTCTTACAGTCACCCCGCTTCCTCTTTGGTTCCATGCGGAACCTCTGCCTTTCCTAGGCGCGAAAGCCCTGCCACCTAGACCTAGCTGAGGTCAGTTTCAGCTTTGAGAGAGCCTCAAACCCTTAGGCAATGAGGGCGCTGCAGGGGAGGTGGCTAGGTGTGTCTGCCTTTCTATAGGAATTAATGCCAGGGCTCTCCAGGCCTCCAACAGCCCAGAGGGACAGTAATCCACTTTCATGACTTGTGCTCTGTGTGTTGTCACATGCGGCAAGACAATATTCTGGGAAAATGGCTTTAATCATAAAAACAAGTTTTCATTGGGTTCTCTGTCTCTGCCCCTTGCCCCACTTAGTCCTCCTTTTCTTCCCACAAACCAAAATAAAAGAAAGATAAACGCTCAAATGAATCCCTTGACAAAACCGATCTTAGCTTCTACTTTCCCTTTTGGAAACAATAATGTTATTGGTTTACATCTGGTCTGGAAGTCATCGAATAAGGGATTCTAGGGGACTATTACTTAGACACCTGTTACAGCCTTCCTTATGAAACTTGAAACACACACACACACACACACACACAAGGGGGCAGAAAATTAAACAAATTTTCACATGGTTGTTCCTCAATAATTCATTTTATATTTCAGGGCAAACACCTCAATAAGAGTTCAAAAAGAATGAGAGTCAGGGCAATACCAAAAAAGTTATGCACACCCCAACACTCTCTGGATCAAGAAAAGCATGTTTATATAAGTACGTGTCAGTGTGTTGGGGTGGGGACATGATGAGCATAAATCAAGAGCCACCTTTAATAGAACAGGCTGAGGAGTGTACCTGTGACTTCTGTCAGGGCACGGAAAGTAGGGAGCATTAGGCAAATCTGAAAGTCAATAGTAGAAACACTTCTTCCAACTAAAGGAGTGGGAGAGGGCAAATGTAAATGTTTAATCCAGTGTTCCTAATTTTGCACTAAAAAAGTAATCCACTGAAATAACCTGGAATGATCTTTTCCTGTTTCCCTTGTCATAATTTTTTTTGAATATCAAAACTTATAAAAGATGCCCCAACCTAGTAAGAAGCTATTTTTCTTTTTTCTTTTTTTAATGAACTGAAAGAAGAATCTGAATTGCTGTCCTCTTTCCACTGAGGGAGGGCCTCGGGGGTGAATCTAAGTCTGTAAGATAGGAAGGCATCAGGGAGTAGCCGAAGGTGACTAAAGGTGAGTAAACCTCACACAGTTTAGCAATTAAATCTATTCAATCCCAGCCATAAGGAAGTTTAAAATCTCCCAAATGACCTCATTTTCTTCTGAAAGATCAGGAAGATCGTTTTGTAGGCAAGTCCCCTAAAGTTGTCTCAATGCTGGAACGCAGTGATATTCTATCTGACCTCAGACTTGAACTTAAAAAAAATGTGTAACGTGAAGGTGAAGGGCCAAAGTGACAAACTGCCTTGGTAGGTGAGGGAATCCAGGACGAGTTGTCTGCAACTGGAAAACTGCTTTTAAAATAATCTTTCTGTTTCCAGAAACTAAGCTGACTGGTCAGCTCCTTTTCTCAGAGCAAACACACACTACCAAAACGGTTCTAAGTTGTGGAAACGGCTTTCTGACGAGGTTGGGTAGTCCGTGTGAACCGAGTTATGGGCGTTTATAGGTGGCTCTGAATTGGAAACTTCACTATTGAGAAGTGCTTCGGGGCCAAAGCAGCGCTAATTCTACAAGCGCGAAGCTGTCCTGGGGAGATGTGGGGTTTTACCCCAGACTCCTAGACTGGGATGCCGGTGAGTGAGTGGCATTCAGCACGAACGACTCAGATTGCGGAAGGATGGAAGGGAGGGAGGGCGGGAGGAAGGAAAGATGGAAGGAAGGGAGAAAGGGAAAGGAAAGGTAGAAAGGGCAAAAAAGGAGGATTTATACGAACTAATAGCAAGAGAGGATTAGCAAGAGGGGCACCCGGGACCAGGTTTTAAATTGGCGAGCGCTGCAGCTAGGGAAACAGTATACGCACGATCAGGGTCTGGATGTTCCAGCGACCCAACGGGCATACACATCACGACTTTCACAGAGGTGGCATAGTGTCATGCGTTAGCCACCAGCTACCGTGCAAGCTACAGCTTCCTTCTCCTCAAGCAATCAATCATCCACTAACTGGCCGCTCTACCCTCTCTGCACGTGGAAGTCAGTCGGACCGGGACGGCTCGGGCCCCCGACCCTCGGCCTGGCTCGGGCTCTGCGGTCTCGGCCTCCCGGCGCGGGCTCTCCCGGGGGCGGGTGGCGCGGGGCGGGCGGCGGACCGGCGGAGTCTCCCCTGCACCCGCCAGCGGGGCTCCGTAGGAGCTGCAGCGCCAGGTCGGAGGGGCGGCTGCTTCCCCCATCTGTGGAGGCTTATAACGGCGAGTGCTGTTAGATGCACCACGGGACTAGGAACGTGTTGCTCCCCTCAACTCGCCCACCTCGATGCCATTAATCACTGGCGCCGCCACTTGATGCACACCACAAAATGAGTGGGCAGCGCCGCCAGGCAGACGTCTCTGCCGGACACGACCCGGGAAGGACGTGGTTTCGCTGCCCGCTCTACAGATTCTAAGCTCTAACCCAAGAGAGCGCGCGCGCGTATTAAGGACTGGAGGCCTTATTTTTCAAAGGCTCGGGAATAAGCTTCTAGTCGGAGCCTCGCCCTTCTGCCCCCCCCTTCCCCCCCATCGGTCCTTTCCGTGGTCTTCCGTGGTCAGGGAAACCCGAGGGGCAACTGGGACTGAGGAGGGACGAACGAGCCTTCTCACACCCCGCGGACCTTCTCGGTTTTCTGGGCCCCGCGGGATGGGTCAGCCTTGGCCTGTTTCGCTCGCGTTGGTAAGCGGAGGCTCGGCCGGCGGGCGGGCGCGGGTTCCCCTGAGCCGGGGAGGAGCTGCGCCCCCATCGGCCCGCAGGCCCTCGCGCGCCGCCCCGTTTCCCGCGCTCTCGGCCCAGTGTTTGAGCGCGGATCTGCTCCGGGCCGGCGAGGCCTGCATCGCCCGGCCCCGTCCGGAGAGGGAAGGTTAAGGCCCCCTCTCCGAGGGGCGGGCGGCGCCGGCCGAGTGAGTGGAAGCTTGGGTCGTCGGGGCCGCCTGCAGGGCCGGGCTTTCCAGGCCGCCCTTCCCCACGGGCCTCGCGGGCCTCCGGGCTGCTCCGAGGCGCGGGCCGGCGGGTGGGCGGGCAAGGTCCCCCCGACTCTAGGCTCAAACGTCTAAGTGACGTTGGCAATCGCTGTTCCTCCGCGGGAGCGCACAGCGTGGCCAGCGTGGTTTGTTCTCTAGCGCGTCGCGTGTAGAAACGCGAACTCGGGAGAGTCCTGGGAGCGTTGGGAGGCGTGCATCCTCTCCGGGGCCTGGACATTGGTCACCTCGGGGCTCCGGGGATGGAAAGTCGGGAACCGAGCTCGCGCCAACCCGGCGGCGGCGCAGACGCGCCCTTTCGGAGGAGGGCGGCCCCCAGGCCCGCCAGCCCTCCCTGGAAAGCCCAGGTGGCAAAGGTGGGAGCGCGGGTTCCAAGGTGGCCTGCTTTCCTAGTGGCCAAATACTCAGCAGAGTCTTCCTTCCTCCCCGTGGGGAAAACTTCTGACCTCTCTCGGGTTCCCTCACTCTTTGTTTTACGCTCGGACACCGGGGTCTAGAGAAAGGTGGGCTTTTATAACTAAGAGGAAAGTTGGAGGAGCCAGTAGCAAGGCCTATGGGGCGCATTCATCAATAGCGTCTTTTAAATTTTCTTGTTATAGGGTGCTTGGCTCAATCGGAAGAGCGTGAGACTCTTGATCTCGGGGGTCGTGGGTCCTAGCCCCACGTTGCGTGTAGCGATTACTGGGGAAAAAAGTGAATAACATTAAAAATTTTTAAAAAAATTCTTGTTATATATGAAATGAAGTTATACAAGAAATCACATGTTTTGGGTTTACGTGTTAACAATATTAATTTTAAAATGTTAAATATTTAAAATATGCCACGCATTTTGTGCCCCCCCCCCCAATTTCTTACTTTACCAATAAGTCAGAGTTTCAATAAATGGAAATGTCTCTAGGCTCTCAACCCCTGAGTAACAAGGTAATGGAGTAAGGGGAAGGGACTGTGGGATCTTTGTCTTGTCTCTCTCTCTGGCCTATGTTTACCAGTACCATACTCCTGAAAATTGCTTCTTGCATCAATCTAAGATAAATTAACTTGCATTTTGGATAAAATATTATTATCATTTGCTGGACTTCAAGAATAACCTAAACTGGGGCTATTTTCCAAACGTATACCTTATGCAATATTGTAACTGCCAGTACACAGTTGGATTTGATAGGCTTATATTTGAACCAAAATTCACATAGTGCAGCCCCATGGGCACACTTGCAGACCCAGTGCAAAAGCCATGTATATAAAAGTTTGAAAAAGTATCCCAAAGTGTGGTGATTATTCTTTGTTTCTCTATTTCAGAGGCCCAAGGATAGGCACTTGGTCTGAGTGGCCTGTGGTACATTCTTAGAGTAAATATTGTGCTGAATTTTGGGAGAAAAGGAGCATGCCGCTTAGGGTTTTGACTGTGGAAGGGAGTTAATTGTCCCAGGAAAATGATTTTAGGGAGAATTTCTATTTACACCTCCCCTTCCAAACCCTTCTCCTATCATTCTCCCTTCACCCTTGAAGAAAGAGCAACATTCTATTTGCTTGAGGGTAAAGAGAGGAAAGGAATTAACCTTTAGTGAGCAACTATTATTTAATCAGATATTTTCTCTTATCTAATTTTCATAATAATCCTATACAATTGGAACTATTACACCCCCCCCTTTTTTTTAACGGAGTAAGGGAAGATCCAGCTGGGTTAAATATCTATGGTTACACAGCTGGGAAATAGTAGATCTGGGTTTCAAATCTAACTCTATAATTCTAAAACCCAGGCCGGTCTTTAGAATCTGGTGGACTGAGTCCAGATGGACTCAAGCAAGCATCATTGGGTTACTGACTGCTGTGGGTACAGGAGGAAATTGGTTGTGAACAGTGTGTGGTCTTGTCTTTTTCTTCTTTCCTTTCTCTGGATGGCAGCCTCTTAATTCTGGCTCTCCTTAGGATCTTTTGGCTATGAAGAGATTGACTTGAGGCAGGGATTATAAAAGTCTATGTCTTTTTCTGTGCCACACTCAAGTTGGACCAAGAATGTAAACTTAATTTTCTGAATATACATCTCAGCTGGCATCAGGTTTAAGGCTATCTGGAGGCTGACTTGATCAAGGTAATGATTTCATGAGGACAGACTCATATAGGTCAAACTAAGTATCACTCTTAAAACCCTAGCCTCAGCAACCAAAAGGGTGGGAGGGAAATATAGTAATAACAGAACACATGACTACTAATTAACCTTATTAACAACTGCAAACCAGTGAACATTTATATTTTTATTTTCTCAGAAAGGCAATTAAATTTTTTGCCTTCTATTAACTACCTTTCCCCTCCAGATAATCACCTATATCAAAACCACCCTTTAAAGGGTCAGTAGAAATTATTTTTAAGACATTCAAATATAAAAAAAGTATTGTTATTTTAATAGGCACTGTGGATAGTTTAATTTGTATCTTGTATTAAATTAAACATATGGTGAGCAGGGTATAATAGATTTTCTGTAATTTAGCTGCCAATGTGGCAACAGCAGCCAGTTACTCTCACCAGCAGACTTGTCAGTGGTTTGTTTACTAGCTTATTTGAATTAAAATAAAGCTTCGCTTCTGCTGACTGCACATCATTATCTATGAGACCATAATCCTGCTAGCAAATCCTATATCTTCCAGAACTGGCTCTTTTGTTTGGGATTACTGAGAGCTTAGCCTATAACAAAGAGGAATAAGGCATCCCTCTCATCCTCATAATTAAGTGTGGGGACTAATTTAGAAACAAACCCAGAAAGATGTACTATTTGGAGTTATATTTCTATACAGAAGGAGGAGAAACAGGATAGGCCAAACACCCGATTGTTAACAGAATGTTTAAACTATTAAGCAAGTGTACTACAGGAATCCAGCTTGTTAAAATTAAGAGCAATAGCAAATAAGGTATTAATGGCCTTTGCACGGGGCAGTAATTCTGTAGGAAGGATCTGAAGGTATGTTTGGGAAGAGGAAGTATTAGGGTGTCAAGTAGGAAAAGATGTGCTGTATGCTCTGTGAATGCCATTTATTTTGTTCTTCCATCATTCTAATAGGCCGCACAATTAATACTTATTGTTACGAGCAGAGTTATTAAAATGCTAAATAAAAATAACTAAAATTAAAATAACACTTTTTATGCACTAGAAAAATATAACTCTTTAGAAATTGTTAACATTTCTTTCCAAGGTGCATAAAATTTAGCAAAAAGAAAAGAATGGATGATTTTTCTTGGCTCTTTCCATATACGCAAAACAAACGCGCTTTCCATATGCTCAAAACAAATCTTCATGAATTCTGGCAACCCAATTCTATCTGTGTTTAAGGGGAGAATTTCACAACTAGGATGTATATAAAAACAGCTTTTACAATGCACAATCCATATATAAACTGATGCCTGTTTGTTAAAGAAGAGGCAAAACACACGGGTTGATTTATCAATGTCTCTAACATTAATTGTCACAGATGGGAATTCTGAGGACCTCTGTGAAACCAAACCAGACCCTGGTGAATTATAAAGCAAGTCCTTAGACTTTAAAAAACATTTAGGCAAAGTGACAGTTCAGAACATCTGTTAGCCTTCTGTCTGAGTATAAACTAGATGTCATGGAGTGCACAGCTGTAGGCATTTTAGGCTTTTTTGCCAACATCTGTCACAGCAGTACAATAATATAGGTAATTATCAACACCTTATATAAACTGTTTGCTATTTTAATTTTTAGAAAGAGTAAAATTAGTGTTACAGTCCTTGGCAAAAATAATTGAGATGAATAGAATCATTTTTCTCTCAAAGATGAATAAATGATCTGATAATTCTTTGAAAACACACATTTTAAATATTTTCTGCAGCCAATACTGTTATTATACTAAGCAAAAACTCTAAGTGATTTTTTTTTAAGTAAAGGCAGAAGTACAAATAAAATAAGAGGAAAGGTAGAGAGAGGCCAGTAATTTGCGATTCAGAGCATCCAAAGACAATGTTTTGTGATAAATATAGTTTGTTAATACCGTACAATTTGGGCATTAACTGATTCCATATTCATAAAGATTAAAAATTCATTTTATAATGTCAGTACAGCAAAATCTCTAGTAATGAATCATAAAAATTTGTTTTCTTCTTCTCTCCTTGCTCTTCTCAGTCCTAGAACTTTGCAGAGAAATGGCATATAAAACTATAATTCACATCCTGCCATCTTAGTAACTCAAGTTAATTTGGAAAGGGTCAGCACATCATATAAATCCAAGGATCCTTCATTATTTTAGTGCCACCTGATTATGGACCATCTGCAGTACTCATCCTAAGATACTAGGCATTATTGTCTCATATCTGATTCCTTGACCTATACTATAGTTGTTTTTCAGTTTAAAGAACTCCAAGCAGCAAGACTATATTCCAAAGCACCTGTTCCAAGGAAGATGCCAGTCAATAATGTCTTATTGAAAGACCAGGCCCAGCTAGAGGAAATAAAGGAATTGAGCTGCAGTTGGATTTCATCATCTAAACATGCAGTGTAATCTTAACCAATTCATTACACACTCCTTTTGTTTCCACTACAAAAGGGATGTTACCTTTGTCAGAGGTTGTAATTCCAGCATGTTCAAGCAAAGACAAGGGAGAAATTGAAAAACTGCTATCAATTCTCCCATAGCCAGGAAGAACTGTAGGGTCAGAAGGTCATTATCACTGTCCCTTGCACAGTTTAGACTAGACCACAGAAAGCTAAAGTTCCACATTGCAACAGAAAGGTATAATAAAGGGGACTCACACAAAAATACTACATGAGAATAGGAGTAGGAAATCATATTCTTGAACACATTTGATTTAGCATATGAAGAATCAAATGAAGTGAATCTCTATTTGGGCAATAGTTGTGGATGCTTAAAATTATGCTTTCTTAGGACAATCTTGCGGAGAAGGGAAATTTTATTAACGGGAGGTCACCATGGCAAAAAAGATTGAGTCACAAATGTCAGCATTCATAATCTAAAGGTATAGAAAGGGTTGAATGAGAAAGAGAAGGAGGAAGTAAATATGGATATAAAAGGCAGACAAGTTGGCCCAAAAGGAAGGATTAAAAATGAAAGGGACTAAAGAAAGAGAAAAACATGATAGATAGCGACAGAGAATAAGGCTGTGAGGGCTAGGGGGAGGAGAAAAGAGGATATTGATTACCAAAGGGAGTATTAGGGACCAAATAACAATTTAGGGCCTGTGAGTGTTAGCACTTCCTAATGAGAGTGATCAGCTATTAAGAAATGATCGTGGAAAGAGAAACATTTAAAAATAATAGCTCAGTAGTATGGTTCATTTGAGATTTCTCAATGCCATGTGTCTTTACCAGCAAGGGGAAAACAATGTATTTTGACATCTAGAAAAAGGGGGAAAAAAGAGGAAGTAACCCACTTCCCAAACACCTTGAAAAATATTTTTAATGATGAATTTGACTCCTTAAAGGCATTACTCTTTCCATCCAGCTCTAAATGTTTAGAACAGAATAATAGCACAAGGATATCTGCAACATCAGCTTCAAAAGTGATTAGACTAACACTGTCTTCGCTATAGTGGTGATTTATAAGGAGAGACATCCTATTTCAAAGTTTATACTGTGAATATAAAGGCAGATTTGTGTATAAATATCCCTCTTTGATTACTTGGCACACCTTGATTGATAGGACTAATACTTTGTTAGGATCCATTTTATATGTTGAAAATCATTTCCTAGAAGGCCGAGCTAGCTCTGATCAACCCCCTGAAAGAGACACAGTTTGCAGTTAGCATGCTCTCATCTTTGTCCCTCTTTTGTGCTCTGGCCTCTCCCCGCTTTGCCCACTGCCCTCATCTTCCTTCATTAAGTATCTTAATCCAGGCTGATGTTCCCTAGGTAGTGTCCCAGGCTTGCTCCATTTTTTGCTTTTCAAAATCTGAAACAAATGGCTAATAAATGGATTCACCGTAATGTACTAATGACTGATAATAATAACGTGCTCTTTCATCAAAGTTACTAGCTGTATGCCAGAAGCTCTTTGAAGGGGCGTGGGGCACACATCTTGGTCATTTTTGTATCCCCTGTATCACCCAACAAACTGCCTTCCTCATGATAAATATACATTAACTTGTAAATGAATATTTGTTGAGTGTTATGCTTTTCTTCCTAAATCGAGTGTGTACTCACTGAGAGTATTTATATTTTAAAAAATTTTAAGATTTATTTAAATTTTTAAAATTTTATGTATTTATTTTTTAAGTTCCTAGCTAGAGAGATACAGCAGTCAAACTGAATTAGAGTCTTTAAAACTGATACTTCATTTTCCTTATTGATGTTTATTGTAAGCATGTGAAGGGGAAATTTAAAAGAAAAATGTAATTTATAATACTACCACCTTAACACCATAAATAATTTACATTTTCTACATTCCTTTTTAATCTTTGGCTCATAAATACTTACAAATTATATTTGTAGTACACATATTTTTGGATCTTTATGTTTATTTAATTTTACTGTATTTTGAAAGTGAATTTGTCATTAAGGGACAAAGACTTACTCTAAATATTCAAATTTCTAATGGTAGAGTTATAGACAAACCCCCAAGTCTGAAAAGATATTTTTGGATTGGGGAAACTTTAGCAGTGCTCTCTTAAGGCCAGTGTTTCTGAAGGTAGCTAATCTTTTATGTTTTAAATCATAGGATCTTCTGTTTCAGAAGGAGAAATTGGAAGTGTAGGATTTTAGGGATGGAAAGCAGGTTTTAGAGGAAAAAAAAGATCCAACATGAGATTTAATAGTAGGCACTAACTTCCATTTCGACTGTCAATACCTGAAGGCACTTCTCTGTCTTTCACAGAGTCTATCTAGAAACAAGTCTCAGATCTGAGTTTTTCTATCCTTACACCACATATATTGTAAAAGAGTTTGGTCCAAAAGGTTCGGATGTGTAGGCCACAGTCACCAAGGTAAAGAAAAATCAAATTAATTTTCCTATTACCAATCAACTCAGTCACTGTCCCACTTGCAGGCAGCCCAAAGCCCTTTAGAGAAGAAACACTGGAATATTTTGTTAATCACAAGATCAAACTGAACATTTTCAGGTGTTATATAATTAGTATTTTTATCCCTATAAGTCAAAAAGATTTGGGAGAACTGCCACAATGTGGAGTTCAGTCTTGAATGTCCATTATCAGCAAATGGAGTAATAGAATGATGTGATAAACTAGCTTATTGGAAATATACACTTTATTGTAATTCATTTCTCTTATTTCCCCTACTCTGTTATGACCTTACTATCTGCTGTGGCACTTACATATTCAAGGCAAGTAGTGATCTACTTTCCTCAGACACACACACACACACACACTCACACTCATGTGGGCTCGCCCCTTGACACCCAATTGTAGGAGGCTGATTCATTGTGCCGTGCGGTGTAATCCGCCATTTCTTATTTAAGTAGGATGGCATCTAGAGTATTTTTCTTTCCTAACATGAAACTAAAATCTTACAAGGCCACCGCCAATATGTAATATTATCAGTCTAAACACAGAAGGAGATTGCTTCCCTTTTAAAGAAGGTTAGAGTTCAGAGGATCATAGAGCAAGACCCTCTGGAATTCTCTCTTATAACTCAGCTTGTCCTGAAGGGACCAGAAAATCAGGCCACAGCCCAGACAGAGAAAATTGTGCTGCAGAGAAAATGCAGAGCTGATTCTCATCTTGCACCTGCAGAATCCGCTGTCAGCTGTTCAATTCTAAGTTCTGTGGCTTTTCTTGATTCCTGCCTGTTGGCTGGCTAATTTATTAACTCTTTAATATCTGCAGCAAAGACCACATAGGCAAATATTTATGGGATCAAGAAAAACACCAGAATGAAAGGGTGATTGAGCAGGCTGACTGAATTTTGTGTTTACTTCACTAAATCATTGCTGAGAGTTGTCTCAACAGCTGCACGCAGTCCAGAGTGGCATCTCAAAATTCAGCCTTGACTTCCTAGCCTGGCTCCCATTCATCCCACCTTCGACAGCCAGCTAGCCATTCAGTACGCCACCCTCATTTTATGCTGCAGGCAAAAAGCCAACAAAAATATGGTCACATTTAAAAGCCTTTTAAGCAGTGAGCACCTCCCTCCTTTCCCAATTGTTCCTTGCTTTTTCACATTCCTAGTTAATAGGTTTTTAAAGCAGTTTCCCCAACTCTTTTCCTGCCACATACTGTCTTGCCTGGCATCTATGCAGCAAAAGGCTGTTCTTCAAGAGGCTTTTAAATCCATTGTACCTCTTTGTGCCTTTCAACTGCGGACTCTTCAGGTATGGACTGTGTTTCTTGCTTAGCATATCCTGCATGTTCCAAGCCACTCACAGCAACTACAGCAAAAATGAGGATAAAAATAAAAATAATAAATACAGTCATTTTAAGTGGAGTTTAGGGCCATGTCTGCAGTTTTCTGTTTGCTCCCGGCATTCCATAGACGTCCAACAAGAGGAACATTTTCAGGAAGTGTGCAATTCTGAGTTGAAATATAAATAAAATCTCTTTCTTTTCTCCTCCTTCTCCTTCTCCTTCTTCTTCTTCTTGACAATTCAACTTCCCTAGTAAGTCTAGAGGCTTTGCTTGGTTGAAACATGGCTATACCATACACTGGGCTCTCTGAAAATCCTCTCCCCACCCACCTTGTTTTTATTAGTAGAAGGAGGTTAAGAAAAGACGCAAGTGGTGAGCATTAGAAGCCTGAATATGGAGAGGTGGTAAAGTTCTAAGGGGCTGTATTTACATTTTTCATCTACCAAATATCATTGTCTTCTCCGTGCCAGGAATTGTGCTTAGGCAGTAGACGTAAAGATCTATGGGAAATAGTCTTTGTCGTCGAAGAGGCTCATGGGCTAATGAGGAGAAAGCCAAGTAAATAAACAATCAATTACATACGTATTTTGAGAAATAATGCTTTGTGGCTTTGCTTGAAATTAAAATGACTTTTTGGCGCAGAGATAAGAAATCTAAGGTAGGTAACCAAGCTGTTCAAAACTGAAGTAAACAGGCATTTCCCTCCTGACTGTGTAAAATAATAATGACGAGTGCCCACTTTTAAATACTTAACAATTGTATGCTCTTTTCAGGCCCTGCAATGCTGTCTGCTTTTTCTTCAACTTTGAGACCAGTGATCTCATCATGTTGCCAAAATGAATTGAGGTTTTTAAGCAATGCAGCCATTATAAATTATTCAAACACTGAAGTCTTATAATATGTTCTTTTTTTCCTGGTTTTGTCCGGTGGGTGATATTTTATACTGAGGTACAGAAAACTAGGTTAGCAAAGGCTCTCAAGGATGAAACTATTTGTAACAATCATTTTTATGCTACTGCTATGCCTGGCATAAACTTTACATTTAAATTATTTTCCCATGATTTGTTTGTAATTCTGTCTCCCCGTTAAAGAAAGGTTCGTGTTGTTATCCTACTCGATAGCCCCAGAGCCTACCATCATGGTCGGCACATAGGATACATTTAGAAGGAAGGATGGAAGGAAGAAATGAAGGAAGGAAAACGTTCAATCTTTTCTTCACACTGAATTGGTAAACAGATCTAATCAGCCACCTGAGTCACTCCCCTTTCGAAACCACAAGTTGTTGTTTTTATTTTATACACTACAATACTTCATAGTTTAGCTTTTAAGATAAGCTGGTCACTCAATACATTTGACTTCTAACAGCCAGATGCACCATAGTTATTTTTTGTTTGCATGATTTTCTACAAAAATACAATTAAGATAATTCCATTCAAATAGATTTGGATAGTAGTGTCACTAAAAGGAAGTAACCACAAGGAGTATTTTGGTAAAGCCCCAATAGAATGAGAGTTTGTATTTTGCTCTTTCTCTAATGAAAGACTGGCTTGTGCCAAAGTGACACTTATTTTTGATTAGAGATCATAGCATAATTATGGGTCATATTGTGATCCATCATACCTTATACCAGACTACATCTCCTGTATGTAGTTTGTAGGATTTATAATCATTTTTATAAGTCTAAAATTAAAAAAAAAACTGTTACAGAATATAGGTGTGCATGCATTTAAAAAGAAAAATACTATATAAACGAACCCGAAAAGCAAATGGTTTCTAAATCTTCACTAAGGGAAAGAAAACTTGGTTCTTTCTTTCTGATATGCTTTTCATTGATGAATGTATTCAATGCGTACTTATTGATGACCAGTTTTGTGAAAGGGGTTGCATAGATGCTGTGAGGGAAACAAAAATGAGTAGGAAATAGTCCCTGCCTCCCAGGGAACTTTTAATCTGGTGAACAAGATGACAGCACACATAAAATAAAATGTAAGGCTGAATACGATTAATGTCTCAAGGGAGGCACATTAGGGAAGTGGGGTTTGAACTGGACCTTGAAGAATTTAAAGTAGCAGAGATGTGAGGAAGACTTCATAAGCAGAGAAAAATGGAACATGCTAGGGCCCCATGACTGGAGCATGACAGAAGTATTGGGATGAAGGCTTGAGAAGGGTAAGGTCATATAGTAGAGGTATTTGGATACAAACTATGAAGTTTAGACTTAAATTCAGGGAATACTGGGCAGTTATTTTTTATTTTATTTTTTTTTAAAGCAGGCTCCACACCCAGCATGGAGCCCATTGTGGGGCTTGAACTCACAACCTTGAGATCAAGACCTGAGCCGAGATCAAGGGTCTGTCGCTTAACCAACTGAGCCACCTAGGTGCCCCTGGGCAGTTATTTTCAAATTCAGGAAGTAGAAATGATGTGTTTGTTTTTTCCAGAGATTAGGCTGTCAATCTGTTGGGTGGCTAGGTATGTGGGCGAGCTGAGTCGGGAGGGTGAGGTGAGACACCAGGGTAGGACTATCACTTACTGGATTTTGGGTTGGTAACTAAGTAGTGCGTATTAGATGAATACTGTGGCTGTAGGAGCTGCTAAAATTTGTCCTAAGTAGAAGTGATGGGAAACAATCAAAGGGAATGGCACCAAAATTTTAAGCAGGGAAGACAAGGAGATAGGAGGTATTAGACAGAAAGAGGAAAATTAGATGGAGAAACAGGGTTAGTGGGAAAGACACGAATTTGGTTTTTAACTTTTTGTATTTGAATTGCTGTTAGTATGTTCAGGTTGGGGACAGCCATCAGTGAGTCATCAAATGGAGGAGAGAGGTCAGGGCTAGAGACAGAGACTTGAGAATCATTTGCATTGTAATGATAATTGAACCTTCACAAGGGAATAAGTTCTCAAAAAGAGAAAGAGGGTGGTGAGAGAGGAGAGCTATGCACAGAACCCGCATACTTAAATTTAACAAGATGAGCCCGCAGGGGAGACAGAGGTAGAGTCCTCAAAAAGATTAAAGGAAGGGTTATAGGGACTGAGAAAGGAAAGAGTTTGAAAAATGAGATGAGGTCAATAGTAACCAGAAATGTTCACATTTTAAAAAAAGTTCTCATTTTAAAAACATCAGTTTTTTGCATGTTTTTGGTGTTATATATCTCACATGTGTGTTCTGTGGAAGGAGGTACACTAAACTATTAGTAATTGTTAATCCAGAGGAGTGAGGGGCGTAGATTTTCTTTGTATAGGTATATCAGTCAGGATCCCAGGAGGAAACAGATGGCACTTTCAAATTAGGGTAATCAAGAAGTGTTTAATAAGGAGACTATTTCCAAACATGTGGAAAAGGTGTTGGGAAAGCACAAAGATTAGTGTAGTACCCAGGACTAGCAACAGCAGGGGTTGTTAATGTCCCTAGGCCACATAGACGAGGAGTCGGAGCAATTTCTGGAATGCAGGGGAAAAGAATGGTAAAGGGAGGACCACTTTGAGAGAAGATATGACTTTGGTTAAGGAAGCAACAAGCCTGAGGGGACCTCTAGCAAGGAGACTAGGTAATAAATACTCCAGCTACACCATCTTCCACTCTTGGATTTCTTTCTGTTTGTTTGTTTGTTTATCACGTAATCTCCACACCCAATGTGGGGCTCAAACTCACAACTCCGAGATCAGGAGTCACATGCTCCACTGACTGAGCCAGCCAGGTGCCCCCACTCTTGGATTTCCTGCTGCAGATTGGCCTAACCCAATCAGGAGCTAGCTGTCCAGGGAACATGTCTAGACAGGGCAGCTTCCTGAGGCCCAGCAGGGTGGGCGAGGGTCTGGATGGGCATATGGAAGATATTTGGCACAACTGTATTGTGTGAATTTTTTTCTTTCAAAGATTTTATTAATTTTATTTGAAAGAGAGAGAGAGAGGTGTTGAGAGAATGAGTGGGAGGAGGGGCAGAGGGAGACGCGGAGCAGGGAGCCAGATATGGGGCTAGATCCTAGGACTCTGGGATTATGACCTGAGCTGAAGGCAGACACTTAACCGACTGAGCCACCCAGGTGCCCTGTTTTGGTTGAATTTGAAAACAAAATTGTGTATTACCTCTCTGGTTTCTTAAAGGTGTGTGTGTAACTTTCTGCATAGCTTATGCATTCACATAATATCAAATTTATAAAGTAATTCAGTGTATAAATAATGATTAAAGAAAAATAATTGATAACCTGCCTCCCCAAAAAGCTGCTAGCTTAGAGGGTTATCTATTGAGATTTTACAAAACTTATAAGGGATAAGTAGTATTTATTTTATATAAATTGCTCCAGTAAAAAAAAAAAAAAAAAAAGCAGAAGAGAAGTTGTCCTGTTGCCCAGCTAATTTAATGAAGCTTGTGTAATTTTGATACAAAATCAAGATAAAGGATAAAGAAGATAGAAGTGAAGCATAATCCTATGTCACTTGTGGATATGGGTGCAATAATTTTAAATAATATATTAGCTAACCAAATCCAACAGTTTATTAAAAAAAAACAGTACACATGGATCAAGTAGTATTTATCCCAAGAATGAAAGGATAGTTCAACATCAAAAAAATGTATCAATGTCTTTCAGTTTAATACCAGACCAAAGAAGAAATATCCTATGATGATTTCATGGTACACAAAAAGCAATCTTCTTTGTGATAAAAGTTGCTGAGTAAAGTATTAATACTTATTTATGATAAAATTTACAGAATATTGGAAGCTTCAAAGAACTTCCTGAACTATTTATGGAAAAATTGTGATAGATTTACTGGAATGAATGAAAAGCACTTCCATTGAAACAAAAAAACAAGAATAGGAGGTTTACAATTTAAACATAACCATTGGAGGTCCTTGTCTATCTTGTAAAGTAAAATAAAGGCATGAGGCATATTGGGATTGGAAGAGATAAAAATCATATTAGCAGATGATATGATTATCTATATAGAAAATCCAACTGAATAAACATACTGTGAGTGCTAACAAAAACTGAGCAAGGGTAATAGAAATAGACAAATCAACTCAAAAAAGCACTTCTTTTAGACAAATTATTCTTACAATAAAAATAAGATACTTGAAGAAATATAAAGATTTATGTTTTTGGTTTCCTTTAATAGAAAAATAGAAAAAGGCATAAATAAGATTTGAGCCAAAGGACAGAGATACTGTTTTCATGGTTGGTATGATGTAACCTAGTAAATTTATCAGTCCTCTCCAACTATACATGCAAAGTAAATGAATTTCTAATAAAAATTCTTACTGATTTTTGAGGAATGTAACAAATTTTAAAATTTATATAATGGCTGAAGACCCCTACATTTCTAAAAAAAGTGCATAGAAAGTTGAATCAAATATAGAGTAGTCACTCACTCATCAGATATGAAGACATACGATGAAGGATGATGACGCTGCTGTTGTCCCAGCAATATAGAAACAGACCAATGAAGCAGAACTGAGAGCTCAGAAATAGATCTAAGTATACGTAAGGACTTATTATATGATAAAGGTTTGTATCACAAGGCAATTTTAAGAGGACAAATGGTTAGTAGATATTAGGATAACTGTCTCATTATATGGAGAAAAATATAGACCTCTAACTTATGCAAAGTTTGGCTCCAGAGAGACTAAAAACCTAAATGTAAGAGATAAATTTATAAATAGAAGAAAATGTGAACTAAAATCCTTGTCACCAAGGGGTAGGGAGAGGCTTTTTAAACAAAATCTCAAAAGCACCGATGATACTTCAAAAAAGAGTGGTTGGATTTGGCTATAGCAAAATTAAGGACTTTGTTCAATGTAATGCACTGCAGATAAAGTTAACAAACAGATGTTAGTTTGGGGAAGGATATTTGCAGTGTTTAAAGCCAACCAGGGATAATGTCCAAAATAATGCAAGATCTCTTTAGGTCAAGAAGAAAAAGGTAGGAAACCAAAGAGAATAATCCATAAAATTCATAAGAGGGTAAGCAGCTAGTTCACAAAAGAGGTTTAAATGAATAAAAAAAAATATATACAGAGTTGCTAAAGTTCATTATAAAGAGGTAAAATTCAAAGTAAAGCAACCAGGAAATATCACTTTACAAGTATTTGAATGGCAGCAGTTGGAAGATGGATAGCACCGAATATTGGAGAGGATGTGGTGTAGTGGAGATTTTTGCACTGCAGGTCAGGATATAAATTGTACAGTCATTCTGGAAAGCAATCATATGCATAACAATCCCACTCAGGAATATATTTTCTCAGAGAACTAGCAAAACTTTGAGGAGGGCCTGTTTCTGGATGTGATAGTATATATCCCTAATGGAGATAGGGAGATGCATCAATAAGTAAATTTAATCAACAAGTAAATTTAATCAATAAATAAAAATAGAGCGGATGCATACTATGAAATGCTATGCAGCAGTAAGACGCCAATGAACTAACTGGTCATGGAGAAATTGAAAACATAATCATGAAAGAAAAAAACAGGAATGAGAATTATAGCACAAAGACTATTTAAATACAACATATAAATTCTACATGAAATCACTATACCTGTTTTATAAGGCTTCACACATCCTATCAATCTCTTTAAAATAAGTGAGTGTTCAGAGTAGAGAACTGAGAATGAAAATTAAAGAAAGAGTGAAATAAAGTGAGGAAAGGGGATCTTGCATGCACCAATGATGACAACATTCTGAGAAACTGAGACCACAATTAAGTCAACCTTCTGCCTGTGCACCTAAGTTTCAAAATCTAACACCAACAATAATAACAAACCAACTTTTAGGTGGTTTTCAATCTTTTGCTGCAATGGTTATGTTTGTCATATATCATCTTGTAATAAAAAGTGCAACATTTTTTTCCTTGGACTATGCATTTCTGGGGTGTCTCCCCTACTTCTATTCTTTCCTAAGAGAGACTCATGGTATCGCAGCCAGGGAGGTAACATTATAGCTATGTGCCTACCTGACATCCAGATGTTTACACGGCCTCACATCTGAAGTTTCAGTGATCTGAGAGACAAAGTCTACTTCACTGGCTTTCAAATATTTTGGTCTTGGGAATCCTTAATACTCTTAAGATTACTGAGGATCCCAAAGAACTTTTGTTATTTACCACATTAGAAATAACAATTTTAAGTATTTAATAATTTAGAAATAATCATAAAACCATAAAATGCTAACGTAATATTTAAAGATGAAAAATAATTATATTTTGCAACACAAACATTTAGTGAGGAGAGTGGCATCATTCTACATGTGTAAAAATCTCTTTCATGTCTGGCTTAATAGAAGCCAGCTGGATTCTCATATTTGCTTCTGCATTCATCTCTTGTGAAATGTTGTTTTGATTGAAGTATATCTAGAAAATCCAGCTTCACACAGACATGTAGTTGGAAAAGTGAGGAGTATTATAACAGCCTTTTCAGATAATCATGGATATTTTTCTTTGATACTGCACCAAAGCTCGACAAGTGGTAGTTTCTTTTTTTTTTTTTTAAAGATTTATTTATTTATTTATTTATTAGAGACAGCCAGCGAGAGAGGGAACACAAGCAGGGGGAGTGGGAGAGGAAGAAGCAGGCTCCCAGCGGAGGAGCCTGATGTGGGGCTCGATCCTGGAACGCCAGGATCACGCCCTGAGCCGAAGGCAGATGCTTAAGGACTGCGCCACCCAGGCGCCCCGACAAGTGGTAGTTTCTTAAAGGTTATTTTCAATGTGAAATCTGAAACTATTATCAATGAACTTTTTGTAGTTTGTTATATTAAAATCCATTGGCGTGTCTTGTACTTTGATGATACTTTTACCCACGTATGATTTTGTAATTTCATGTTCCAGTCATGTGAAAAATGTTGGTTCATAGATGTGTATCATTATGTGATATTAAAAAAAATCACACTCATTAATTATAACACTGATGTCATCAGAAGAGTCCTTAAGCATTTGGAAGCTGTGAAGCTCACGGTGGTGGATACAAGATTTCCAAAATTTTAATTTTCACTTGAACCACAAATCTTATCATTGGCAACAGTACTGTCATTTTTTCCCCTTGAGGTTACAGATTCACTTTGCTTATTTTTGATAAAATACCAAATATTCAAGTCTGGATAAATCATGGTGTGTTTGCCAATTGTTCTTTTAAATAAAAATGGTGTTCCATGAAACAAGGGGATAGTACTTCAGCCTACAACTCAATGACAACTCTAAGTATGAGATACCCATGGTGGTGGTCCTCTATTCAGTATGCAGCAAAAGTGCTTCATGCACTTTTTGTTAACATGGAATATTAAAAAGACTTGTACTCGAGGATTGAGATTTAATAAAACGAATAATTTCTACTGATTCATCAAGGACATTCTTAAATGAAACTGGCGTTCTTCTGTGCACTGTGGTGAACGACCATGCTAGAAGGGTTATTTTTGTGTGGCTCTTGATATGTGCAAAGGTGGCAGCTGTTGTGAGCATTCTTGATTTCACACACCCTTTCTCAGAGTCCCTCTCTTCCTGCTCCTTACATTTGAAGAAGGGTTCCTGAATTAGCATAGTTTGATTTCTCCTCCCAGGGACGCAGAACAGTACTTGGGAGGAGGACCCAGAAGTTGCCTGCGAAAGACGGGAGGGAGGAATGAGAGCGAGAGAGATTTGGATTATATTCTCTAGTCTGACTGTATTGGTAGTTTTAGAAATCTCCATGTCAGAACTTATTTTTAACCTTTGAGTGTTAGAATGGGGACAGTATTTCTAACAATGATTTCAGAAATTATACAATAAAAAATATTGCCTTTTTTTAAAAAGCACTTCTGCATGATGAAAACTATTTCATGAAGTCAAGAGGCAAATATTTGTGACTTATGTGAAACAAAGGACTAACCCCCTTAATGTATAAAGAACTCCTGGATATAAGAGAATAATGGATGGAACATATAAACAGATATTTCACAGACAAGGAAATATGAATGGCTCTTTAACATGAAAAGATGCTCAACTTCACTCTTTATAAGTGCAAATTACAGCTACAATGAAATACCATTTCCCACTTATCAAATCAACCAAATCTTTAAGTTTGATAATTTACTGGCAAGACTATAGGGCAGAGGATATTACTGTACACTGCTTATAAGAGTATAAATTGTTACATCCCTCATGGAGGACAATTTAGAAGTATCTCTCGAGATTGCAAATGACCTTTTGCCCCAGCAATTCCTCTTCTGGGGAGTTTTTTCTGTAGATGGATTTGCACGTGCATTTATGTGAAATTACGTTTAAACAAAGTTTTTGTTTTGTGTGTGTCTTTGTTTTTTTTTGGTATGAGTTTTATTTGTAAAAGTTTAGAAGTAACAAACATTAGTATGGAACTAATAATAGTGGTTGAATGTTGAAGGAGTTCACGGTAATGAGGCATATCAGGGACAGGAATAGGGAGGGGGACTTTTCACCACAGATCTATCTTTATATATTTTATTTTGAAAAAATTTGAATATATTATCCCATTTGTAAAGGATTAAAAAAATTTCTCTATACCACCTGGCAAGTACTAAATTTCTCCCCTCTAGCTACTAAGATACAAAATGGGAAGAAAAGGAATCCCTCTGTTTTTTGCTGAAGTGAAACTGAAATTATGTACCTAATGGTATCTTATTTTCAGCAGTCACCTAATGCATATTGATTGGATGAGTGAAACAAATGAGTAATGACATGAGATTGCTATTAGGTAGATTTTCTGGTAATAGTGCACGCAAAAGATAAAATTCACTTTTAGTTTCACTGTCTTTCCACCTGGGGACATTAATCTTCCCTACCCTTTTTTCCTTCCTAGTTTTTTCATTTTCATAAACGTGAGATAGCACTCATGTCCCACTATCTAGATCTGAATAAAAACATGTTTGAAGGAGGAAGTACTTCGTGTGAATGGACCGATGTCTGTGTGTATCCTGGTGGTTCTAAATTATGCCCATTTTCTTTTACTAACAAAATACGAGGGTCTATATTATGCCAAATCAACTGCCTCGAAATGGAAAATTTTATTTAAAGCTTTGAGTACATGTTGACAGAAGCTGGATTGCTGAGTTCAAGTCCTAGAGTTTGAGATCTTATAATCGATCTACTGATTCCTGAATGTGAATACTTTTCCTATGTCTGAACAATTACTTGGTCAGAAAATATCCCATAAGAACTTAGAGTCCAGTAAATCAAAATATATATTTACTGTACTATAATGTAATGTAATACAATACACTATAATATAATGTAATATATTACAAGAATAAGAATATGTCAAGAATAAGAACAAGCCTCTTATTTTCTTGTTAAACTCTCATGAATTATCATACATAATACAAATTATTATAAATTCTTTTTGTCATAAACTGTAATTGCCATACATTTTTGCCTACTATGTTTTTTTGTTTGTTTGTTTAAAGATTTTATTTTTAAGTAATCTATACACCCAACGTGGGGATCGAAACCGCAACCCTAAAATCAAGAGTCTCACACTCTATGGATTGAGCCTATTACGTTTTGGGTCTTTTTTCCCCCTTACTATAAACAACAGAAGTTCAGAATACATTTACATAGTGTCAAATTTCTGACAAATAACTGGAAAACAGAGCAAAGATGCAATTCAGTTTGTTTGATGAAGCATTTTACACTATTACATATATCTTTATGGGCATATATATATATATACACATATATATACACAAAATAATCCATCTACTACTTTTTAAAAAGCTTGCCTTGATGAAAAAATGCATACTTATAAATGACATAATTGTAAGGCATTCATTTTTGACATAACACCTCTGTGATTAAATTATTCCTTGATTTTCTAAGAAAAAATTATTATCCTAAAGACTCTGAACTTCAATAACTAATAAAATTAAGACCAAATCTCTTAAACTTATTCCAATGATGAAATCGAATTACTTCATTTTTATTTTAAGTGTAAGGTTATTTTTGGAAAAGTAGGAGATAAAACTTTATATTTAGAAGAAAAAGCAGAAATAGTTCTAATGGGGGGATATCCATTTTTATCTTTACTGTGTTGCATAGAAATTTCTGGGAATGGCATCATTTCAAACTTGGAGGCATCACTGCTCTATTTTCACATATGGTTGGAACGAGAATTCCCTTGCAGTGCCTGCCTCCCATTCTCACATGGGAGGAGCCAGAACACAGCTATGGGGTAGTCTGTCAAAGGTTTTTTTCATTATTAACAGAAAAGTTATATTGTCTGCCTGCCCGAAAATGTTTATGGAAACTTGTGATTTCTACATCTGGAATTCATTTTTGAGAGTGCATGCAAATGAAACAGTTGAAGAGGTAACAGAGACTTTACTGCAGTGCCGACCCAACTTGAGGTCTGAGATACAACTGCGACAGATCTTCGAAGCTCTTCAACACAGTTGAGAAACCCTCAAATGGTTTATCCTGAGAAGTGCTGGAAGCTCTTAGAAGCTACTTTTTAAGATAGATTCCCTCATTTCTAAAATAGCTTTATTAAAATCTCACTGAAAAGCACAGGTAGGATTTTTGGGCGTGACTTAAGAACTTTGGGCGATGGTCGCCAGCGAAGCCTAATAATGTGGTTAATCTAAAATTTTAAATAAAGGCAGCAAAATTGTCACAAGTATCTTCCAAATGCAATTCCTAAAATAATTGGTATGTCTCAACTTGGCATTATCTATATGAGCGACTCTTTAGTAGTGATTCCTGATTAATCTTTCACATTTCTGTGGAAAAACAGGAATATGAAGGCAACACAGTACGTTTTTCATCATGTAATGGGTTCATTTTAAAATAGGACTATCCTTTACACGGAGATTATGTCATGTTCTACTTTCAGTTGTTAAAAAGTTTATTCTTTTATTACATAGCAGTGGTGATGGATAATAATTTTTTGCTTTTGTTTTTTTTAATTTAAAGATTGTATGTTTTTATTTATTTTCAGAGAGAGAGCACACAAGCAGGGGGAGCAGCAGGCAGAGGGAGAAGCAGGCTCCCCGCTGAGCAGGGAGCCTGATGTGGGACTCAATCCCAGGACCCTGGGATCACGACCTGAGCCAAAGACAGATGCTTAACTGACTGAGCCACCCAGGTGTCTCAATAATAGTTTGTTTTTAACATCTTTTTGGTGGCAGTTTTCTGTAATCTAAGTTTTTGAAGTTTTTATTAGTTTTTAAATCCAGAAATGTAGGAACCGTATTTCACACAATATTAAAACATCCACATAAAAAGCAAATATTCAGGAATTAGTGCCCCCAAACATTCAATTTACCTAATAACTTTATATCAAGACATGGAGAGGTTTGCTCTGGATTAATAATTAAATATGGTCTATATATACAAATATTAATGCATAAATCCATTCAAATGGTCAACAAATAACATGGGGTGAATTTGAAAGCGAGTTAAAAAAGTCTGAAAAGTGACCATGGCCTGGGATGGATGGGCTATGGAAGAAGCTAACAGACTGGAAGGTCACACTTGCCATGACATTGAAATTATTTTATAGGCTTGGCTTTAAGAGATGGGATTTTATGTTGAGTCAACTAAATCTAGGATTAAAGAGAGGAGAATGAGAGGTCTCTTCTCTTTGTCGACCTTGATGAATTAAGAATGGTGTGAGCAGCGGGTGATGAATGAAGGCCCAAAGGTAATTAAACCTGTACTATGAACTCTTTGCCTGTCTTATTTAAGGACAGGCTGCTCTGGTCCAAGTGCCTAGTAGGTGCTCTATAAATATTTGGTGGATGAAGAACATGAAAGAAGAAAGAGAAGGTAGCTGCTGGGAAAGCAGCAGTGGAGAATTGTGCAGAACACCAAGAAAATGAATTTTAGGAATAGCTCATCAATTCAGAGTTTTTTGAAGGCCTCTTTTAATCCAGGCAACATAATCTTATTTGCTATCAATTGCTCTAGCAAGCACAGTATGGATGGTGATACTCAGAATTATTTATTTAAAAAGATTTTGTATTGGCCAACAGCTGCTACTACTGGAATTTACATGATAAGTAGAAGACTAGGAATTTGTGCTTTAAGATGGCCCTAAATCCCTTAGTAATTCTAAAGCTTTAGTGATCTTTTTCTTTATGCAAAGAATTTCACTTGTAGTTACATATTTATGGGCCTAAGATCATTATTAGCTCCTTAAAATCACCAAGTAATAGAGTTAGAAAGCGATTTCAAAGACAATCTGTATCATCTTTCCTGTTTATAAAAACAAATTTTCAAAGATGCCAATGACACTTCTCACTGTGTTACGTCAGGCCTACTTTCAGATTGCGTATACTTACCAAAACCAAGCAGCTTGTTATTGGTTCTTAGAAGTTGTTTGGCCAAAGAGCCAAAATTTGGTAGGGAATATGTATGAATGAGATTCATGAAAATTTACCATTTTGTCAGATTACCTTCTTGAAGTATGATTAAGTATAAGATCTCAATTTCATTATTTCTCTGGACTTAATTTCCCCATTACCCAAAAGGGGCGCCATTTCGTGGATTATCGCCGCAAGAGAATAGCATTGGCTTCTTCATGATTTAATCCTCAAATATACAAAAGCCCAGATGGTCTTAATAAATCACAAATTTTGGTGTCTACTATATATGTGATAAACCGACAACACAGGACCATTTCTGTGGGATGTTAGAATTTTCGACAGTAAGTTTGCTCTCGCTAGTTCAGCTCATGTTAACATACTTACGTGTCTCCTCCCCTGTTTCAACGCATGCAGTACAGCACTCACTAATTATTTCTATTGTGTGTGTTAGAAATTTGAAAGTGTGTGGTCTTGCAAACTATGAGGCAGATTGGAATTCTTTATAACATAAAGTTAGTGACATACAGTTGCTTCAAATCATAGCCACTATTCTAGTAGCCAAAAGAAACGCAGTGATCTAGCAGAGGCTCCTTCCCTTCCTATGTATAATTAAAAGTTCTCAAAAAACACTTGGAAAATGATCTCTCTCATTCAGGAGGGCAACTTGCGTTTGCAAACTTTACGTTGTTTTCCCAAAGGCTTATTGCATACCTGCACCGTGTGTGTGTCTAAGAATTGTTTTCAAAAATCACGGAAGCAAAGACAGAAATCCACTTTATCAAATGATGCGTGATGAGACCAATTGAGCTATTCACCATGTGCCTGGTGTCCTCTTTGGGATGTCGCTCTTCCTCCATCTTTGCTGTCTGGCATTCCCCAGCCAGCGGGCCTCACTGAGGTTTCCTTCCTGCGGTTTACTCAGGCTTGAATGGAACATACACCAACTTGTCCTCCGTGCCTTCTGTTCATTCCCTCATTTGGGGATGACTCTCCTTCTCTGAGTCCGGTTGTCTCGGGGTGGGGGGAGAGCATCTTATTTCCGAAGTATAATGTCTCTATGTGCCAAGGAGGCACGGCAGGATGAAGTTACCATGCGTTCCCTATTCCCTCTTCACTTGCTGCTGTTTTTTTGAAGACCGTCCCCCACATCACCTTTCACTCAAGTATGCTTTGCTAGTTTGGAGAGATTTATGATTGTACGTCTAAACACAAATAAAAGGAGGAAGTATGCTAATGCATCTTAATAGGGACTGTGCAATCAATTTTCTCACGAGTTTTAAGCAACATATTCCTAGACTCTAGGATAGCAACATATCTCAGGAAAACTATAAGCATGTTTCATACCGATTATATCTTATATGTATAGCTTATGTCCAGCAAGCGATCATTTACTCCCACCATAAATTACGGAGCCTTGTTAAAAGCACTCCTCCTGGGTCCTCCCTTTTTTGGGCTTAGGAAAAGTTGGCACCTCCCCGAAGGAGGTGGAAACCCGAGGAAGACAGGGTCTCGTCCTACTCCGTCCTTACTCACTGAGCCTCCTGGAGTTCCTCATGTGTGTGCAGAGAATAAGTAATCTGTGTCTGAGGATTTTTTTTTTTCATGTAAAGTTAAATTGTATCCAGCTGCTCCAGCTGTTTTCATTTCACATTTGAATGTTTACTATTTTACTGAGCTGGGAAAGCAGCTCTTGAGTGTTGCATGTATCCTTCTAAAAAAGGAACTTTTGCTGTCCTTAATAGCTAAAGGACCAGAACTGTCCAGGAGGGCAGAGACCATGACTGTCTTATTCCACATTGAATTTCCAGGATCCAAACGGGTATTTGGTACCTTGTCAGTACTCATAATGTATTTAAGAGAATAAAGAATAATTATTGCTCTCCTAATTGATAAAACAAGTAATGATGCCTACATGGTATAATTGTAACTATATGAACGCAAAAAATTAAATTGCCTTGCACTGTGTTTGTGAATATACATATATTATAAACTATATAAGGCATTTTTATTGTTGATTTGCTTATTTATTTTTTTCACAATTTTTTTAAAATCTCGGAGTCTGAGAGCACTTGTAAGAGGAATATTTACAGAGGTTTTCTGTTGCATGACATTTTGAAAGACACATGAATTGTAAGGTTTTACTTTTTGAGGCCTTGTCCACATCAGTTATTCTAAGCTAACTGACCAGAGTGTTTCCTATAGTTCAAAATTCAAAACATAGAAAGTTTCTTCTCCCATCCTTAACTCCTGGCCACCTCACTCCTGTCCTTGCAGTTGATATTATTAATTTCTGGTGTAGTTTTCCAAAAATAATTCATGCTTTTAAAATTTAACAGCTAAGGGGCGCCTGGGTGGCTTGGTTGGTTAAGCGTCTGCTTTTAGGTCAGGTCATGTTCCCAGGGTCCTGGGATTGAGCCCCACATGGGGCTCCCTGATCAGCGGGGAGTCTGCTTCTCCCTCTCCCCCTGTCTGCCACTCCCCCAGCTTGTGCTCACTGTCACATAAATAAATAAAATCTTAAAAAAAATTAATAGCTAATTTAAATTTAGCTCTCATAGAGCTTTCCATATCAATTTATATAGAGCTTCTTCTTTTCCTATGGCCCCATATTCCGTTGCATGGATCTACTATGGTTTATTTAAACGATTCCTCAGTAATGAGCATTTAAGTCATTTCCAATATTTTCCAGTATATTACAAACAATGGTGCCACAAATAATGTTGCACATGTGTCCTTTTGTACACATGCATTTCATTAGAATAAATTCCTAGCTGTAGAATTGTTATATTAAAGGTATATGCGTTTAAAATTTTGATATTTACCAAACTGCCTAAAGGATAGGTCTCAATTGTTTTTCTCTCTCTTTTTTTTAAAGATTTTATTTATTCATTTGACAGAGATAGAGACAGCCAGCGAGAGAGGGAACACAAGCAGGGGGAGTGGGAGAGGAAGAAGCAGGCTCCCAGCGGAGGAGCCTGATGTGGGGCTCTATCCCAGAATGCCGGGATCACGCCCTGAGCCGAAGGCAGATGCTTAATGACTGAGCCACCCAGGCGCCCCTCAATTGTTTTTTTCTTAACAATTTGCTTGACTCGAACTATTCTACAAGCAGATTTTTTATATTTTATAGTCACACCTAGAAAACTGAATCCTACAATCCATAAGTGGGAAGGGCAACCGTGTTAGTGGAGTGATTTAAGGAGCACTGAGCGTCCTACCAGCACAAATATCTGGAAGTCACCAGCCTGTCAAAATGTCCTTCAAGGCAATCCATAGAGGCTTTCTGTGTGATAATCATCCCCGAGGCTCTGCTTTTGGCTATAATAATTAGTTGCTAGTATTCATATCTTGATAAACTATAAAATGTCTCTTTGATTTTTTCCTTTTTCTTGTGTGTACTTCCTTTTTATCTTCTGACAGACTGATGTGACATCCCATGGCCTTTTTACTATTATAACCTGTGGAACATTCAAATTACACAGAACTTTACTATCACTCTGGGGGTCGGGGGAGAAAGGGAGGAAAAGAAGAAGAGAAAAACTTAATTCTTCACAATTTTTTGGTTAAAATGCCCTGGAAGAATCTACGTTTTCACTGTGAATCTGCACAGTTATTGTTTGTGAACTTATTCCTGCCGACGGGGTTAATTTTGTCTGAGCAGATGAGTGTCACTCTGAAAAAAAGAGTATTGTGCTCTACGGACACCTGCTGACCCCCAAAGCATGGAACATGATACAGGAGTGGGAACTCCAGCCTCACTCAAAAGTTGAAGCTTAACTTAAAATTGATCATTTCTGTTTAGACTAAATACGGTTGTCCATTGTGGTCAGCTAGGAAGGAATTTTTTTCCCCCTAAAGTTTACAGTATTCACTAGCTGTTTTTCTTTTTTCCTTGCAGGTTAGTAATATCTCAGGAAAACCATACACTGCCTCTGAGAGTAGAATGGGAGTGAGGTGTCCAAGAAAGGTAAGAGCAGGTGAAGCAGAAAGGGACTGCTATATAAAAAATGTTAGGAACAGAGAAGTAGGATGGCAGGAATAGATAACCTATTTAATATATAATACATTCAGAAGTTTAGTGGCTTCCAATATTGGTGAATTACAGGACATTCCTGCAGCCCAGCTGCACTAGTGTCTGGGAGAGCTGAACTCAGCAGCCCCAGTCTACGAACCCATACAGAGCTGGGTGGATGAGGGAGCCACGTTCGGAAGGCAGCCAAGTCCTGTTCAGTAATAGCACTTCACTTCAAAGGTGCTCTGCACAGTACTAGGGGCTCCATACCCGTCTGCACGGACGACCCTCTAACCCTTCTCAAATCAAAGTGCTCTCCGAAAAGGACTTTACATGCTTCAGAGACACTGGCTTTTAATTATTCCCGTGTTGCAAATGAGACATTAAGCATCAAGGAAAACTCAAGAACATGAGCAAATAAAAAACAAGGCTCTGGTTAGACTGAGCTTATGAACACAAGACTCTACTTTCCACTTTGCACAGACAGTGAATTTCTATCATTGAATTTCAGTGACTCTTCCTATGAAAAATATTTTTTTCCTTTTCTTCTTGATAGTCTGTGTATGTTTGTTGTCAAATATGAAAAAAATAACTGTGATAGAAGAAGGGAGAAAGCTTTTGAGATCTGTGATTTCGGTTTATGTAAAGCTGCTTTACAAGCAGTTTCTTGTTGGGTCAACAAGCCTGTGTGTATTTTGGCATAAAACAGAGAGTGCGAGTGCCTAATCCATTCAGAATAACCCTTTCAGGGATGTTGAGATATCCAGGCGATAAACTGACAGCCATAGAGGAGGGTGAAATATTAGGAGAACAGTATCAACCATTACAAAAACCTGCAGAAACTGGATTCCCTGGTTTGTAGACTTGCTATTTTCTACCTATATGATTATTGGAATTTCTGTTGTAACTTTCAGAGAATCTCTTTGTCTTGGGTATTATTGTATACTTGTATCAACACAGCAGTATGGTGTCATGGAAAGAGCACAGAACTTGGGAAATCAGGTACACCTATCTGAGTTTGAGTCCCATCTCTGCCACTTTTTTTTTCTTTTTAAGATTTTATTTTTAAGTAATCTCTACATCCAGTGTGGGGCTTGAACTTCCAACTCCAAGATCATGCATCACATGCTCTACCGACTGAGACAGCCAAGTGCCCTTCTGCTACTTTTTTATTTCTTTTTAAGTTTTTATTTATTTATTTGTCAGAGAGAGATTGAGAGTGTGAGTACAAGCAGGGGGAGCAGCAGGCAGAGGGAGAAGCAGGCTCCTTGCTCAGCAAGGAGCCCGATGCGGGACTTGATCCTAAACCCTAGGATCATGACCTGAGCCAAAGGCAGACACTTAACTGACTGAGAAACTTAGGTGTTCCTACTTTTTTTTTTTAATTTTATTTATTTATTTGGGGGGGAAGGGGCGGGGGAAGGGGCAGAAGGAGAGGGAGAGAGACTCAAGCAGACTCCATGCTGAGCATGGAGCCTGATGAAGGGCTCAATCCCAGGACCCTAGGATCATGACCTGAGCCAAAACCAAGAGTCTGACACTTTAACTGACTGAGCCAGCTGGCTCCCCCCTGCTACTTTTTAGCTGTGTAAATGTAGACTAAATCACTTCACGTCTCCAAACTTCAGGTTCCTCATCTGTATTATGGAGAACGATAGCTATAACTTGTCGTCTTTATAAGGACCCTAGAGGGTAATTTACATTAACCATCTTCTACAATGCCTGAACTCTAAGGACTCCTTACGTGTTCATCCCCTCTAGACTATCCTCTTCCTGACTCCACAGATAAAGGCATTGAAGTGTTAGTAAGTATGTATGTACATTCCAGAAAAGATTTAAGATGGTTATAATTTGCTGGTTCAACCCAACGGTTTCCTAAGGAAATTTGAGAATGAGGAAGTTATTTTTCCTCTTTCACGAGAGACATTTGAAGAGTAAGAAATTTCACTTTTTCTTTTTTCCACTCTGTGCATTATATTTGACTATCTTGGGATAAGTGGCCTGAAAACATATTGGTAAATTGTACAACATTATGAATGTACTGTCAGTAATTTTATGTATTGTATCACAAATAACAAAGAAAACAATAGAAATAGGTATTGTTTTTCCTTTAAAAAAATATATTGGCAAAGCCGTGGTTCCAGGTAAGTAGTCTATTCATCTATTGCTTTATAGCTAAAGTGAACAGCTGATACAAATTAAAAAAAATGGTTGAAGACTTTAGACTGTAGCATATCTTTAAAAGCTCACTTAGTATAAAATGTTTATCACAGAATTCCTTATAATAGTGAAATACTGAAAGCAATCTAAATGGCTCATATTAGGAAAATGGGTAGCAACAATATTTAAGATTTATTGTACACTTAACAGCATACCAGAAACGCTTTTAAGTATTTCACATGTATTAACTTATTTAATTCTTACAATAAAACAATGGTAGGTAGTACTACATTTTCATTACATGGTAGATAGTAATCACATTAAAAAAAATATTTTATTTATTTATTTGAGACAGAGCAAGAGAGAGAGCATGGGCCTCAGGGAGGGGCAAAAATAGACTCCCCACTGAGCAGAGAGCCCAATGCCGGACTCGATTCCAGGACACTGGGATCATGACCTGAGCCAAAGGCAGACATTTAACTGACTGAGCCACCCAGGTGCCCCAATAGTATTCACATTTTACAGATGAGGAAACAGGCACAGAGGTGTTAGTAAATTGCTTCAAATTCACCTAGCTGATAAATGGCAAAGCAGGATTCCTACCTAGATGTATGATTTTGGAGCCCAAATTTGATGCATTGAGATAATGTAATATTTTGCAACCTTAAAATGCACCTTAAACATTTTTTAAAAGACTTATTTATTTATTTGGGGGGGGAGAGAGGGGCAGAGGAAGAGGGAGAGGGAATCTCAAGCAGACTCCCTGCCAAGGGTGGAGCCCAACACAGGGCTCAGTACTGTGACCCTGAGATCATGACCTGAGCTGAAATCAAGAATTGGACACTCAACCAACTGAGCCAGTCAGGCGCCCCTTCCTATAACATTTTTTTATGACACAAAAATGATTATGACATAACATAGCAAAAAATGTAGGATAAGAATTGTATGCACAATATAGTCTCAACTTTGGAAAAAAACATCTATGGAAGAAAAACTGAAAGAAAATGTTTATGATGGTTATCTCTGGAAGAGTAGGTCATGATTATTTATTTTCTCTTGTTGTATATATTTTTTGATACCTTACGAATTTCTTCAATTAACTTACATTCACTTTATATTCAGAAAAAAATAAACTATTTACAATAGCATCTCATTTACTTAGCATTTTTATGAATCTCTAAATTATTCCACATGAGTGAAATATTGTTTTAGTTTTAGAAAGGAACATCGTAAGGGGATTTAATGCAGTTTTTCAGCCAATGCTTAAATCTATTCAACAATGCCCGTATCAAGAGCCTTTTAAATTATATTCGAATACTCTTCTGTTGATGGAAAACTGACTACTTCTCAAGGCAATGCAATCCATTTATAAACATTTTTTACTCTGAGAACTCCAAGCCTAATCTTTTATGAAAAGAACCTTTTGTTTTAATTTTTTTAAAATAGGCTCCACGCCCAACATGGGGCTCAAACTGATGACCCTGACTTCAAGAGTCGCATGCTCTACTGACTGAGCCAGCCAGGCACCCCTTATTTTAATTTCTTATAAATTTTATGCTTGTTGGTTAAATGGCCAGCCACAGGATTCTAAGCCCCAAGTCTGGAAAGAGGACCTTGTTTTCTAGGGCGGTCTATTACTGCCTGAACCTAGCCCCTGAGATATCATCCCCTACCTAGCCCCCAACCACTTTCTGGTCCGCCAGTCTGGGAGGATCTTTTACTCATTCTCATCTTCTTACTCTGTGACCAAGCCTAGTGATTTGATTTTTATGCCTAAGCAAGCCATGACCTCTGCTGCCCTAAACTGACTCAGCACCCAACTGCCATTCAGGATAATATTCTTCTTAAATAGAACATACAGAACTTATTGTTGTTATTATTATGAATAACTTCCACTGACTGAGCAGCTCCCACATGGCAGGCACAGTGCTGGACCTTTTAAAAACATGATCACAACTCATCATTATTACCATGCCTATGAGGTATTCTTCCTATTCCGCAGATGGTGCCAATGGTAACGATGTTTAGAGGGATGGAACAATTTTACGGAAGATCACAAAGCTAGCGAACGGCAGAGGCAGGACTGCACCCTAGGTCTTCCTGACTTCATTGTCAATGTTCTGTGTCACGACACCGTTTCTCTACTTAAATTATAACTTTCTTCCTGATGACTCGGATCGTAATGATGAACACGAGTTATTGAACGGTGGCATCTTCAGGAGCTACGGGTTTATAGGCCACAGGGACTATGCTCCGTGATTCTTCTGTCTTTTCCTAATGGGGCTATCCGGTCCTGCGTAGGAGTGTGCTAGGCCCATTATTTTCTGATATACAACTTTTTATTTCTATGGACTGTGACTAGCATTAGTTAACTAAATGTGTTAATGAGTTGCATTTCAAGGAAGATCCAGTCAGCTTTGAGGGAAGGTTTGAGAGGCTTCTCTTTTGTGTCTTCTTAGGCACATGAATGGGTGTGCTTTGCCCCTCAGAGACTCAGTTCCAGGCTATGTTCCTTATCGCTGAGCTTGTCGAAGAGTGAGATGAGATAGGCTTTGAAGCAGTTTGTCAAAATCCTATCAAGCTGTAACCCAGTGAATAGATTTTATAAATATGCTTATCTCACCAAACATTGTTTGTTAAATGCAGAAAAATAACATTTGTCCATATCTCCTTACCTACCCATACCTCTGCTCTATATCTTATCCTTGCTTGTCTTTAGGTAGGATGGCTATACATCCCTGTTTCCCAGGACCATCTTGGATTAATTATTATAATTGTATATAAATAATACTTATTAAAATGCTCCTTTTAATATTATTAAAAGAGTTAGAAGTGATAAGGTAGAGGAACACCTTAACTTGATGTCAGTTCTGACTCCCCCTGTATGGGTCTATTAGAGGATGAGACACTTTGTGTTTTAAGACCTTGGTATTCAAGAGTCATTGTCAAGATTTTTTTCTTGCCCTCTTGCTCCTTAGAATCTTTTGGGCTGTGAGACATTTGCTTTTTCTTTTTTTTTTTTAAGGCTTTATTTATTTCAGAGAGAGAGAACATGAGTGGGGGGAGAGGCAGAGGGAGAAGCAGACTCCCCACTGAGCAGGGAGCCTGATTCAGGGAGATCCCAGGGCCCCTGGATCATGACCTGAGCCAAAGGCAGACATGCAACCAACTGAGCCACCCAGGCGCCCCAATTTGCTTTATTTTTTTTTAGAGGTACAACATTTACTATCTTATGAGTCTTAAACATTTAAAAAATATTGTCATCTTTCCCGTATAGATTTTGAAGACCTCTTAAGGACTATGAGATAGGAACTAGACCACCACCATTTTGAACCAGTACTGACTGCTTTATAATTTCTGTAAGACGCCAGACTGATCTAGTTATTCATTTCCTTAGCAGCACAGGGCTGGAGCACAGCCTCATTCTTAAGGGAAGTGAATAAAAAATTCAGTAGCTTTGAGAGAGGAAAAAAGAGAGGGAGAGAAGAAGGAGGAGAAAAGGATGGGGAGGAAGAGAGGAGAGGAGAGGAAAGATTTATTCCAAGTTCTGTGGCCTGATGGCTTCTAGCATTATCAGACAGGAGATGAGCTCAGGTTCAAATTGGTTAGCTAGGATGAGAGGAATGGAAACCATGTGTACACGATACCAATCACCCTAATGAAAACTCACTTGTTCAGCCCAGATTCAAACTATTTTGAAATAACTGGATCTCTACTATTGTATAAGCATAAATCAACTTGATGTTATCTTGTTTTTTTTGTGTAGATCAATAAGTGATTTTCACAGAAATGCACATGATTTGCTGGCTTCATGTGCCATTTAAGACTGAAATATGAAGAAAGTTCTACAGGATGATGATGAACATCTTGACCTTGTGAGGCCAGATCTAGCCACTCCCAAGTGTGACGGCATGCAAGTCGCTCCTGCCATCATCTGGAGTCAAGGGAGACAGGGTACAGGTCACAGGGAATCTTGGAAACAAGAACAGCAACAATAATACCACTGTTGAGTGCTTTCTGTGTGCTAGACATTGTTCTAGGAGCTGTACATGCACTCCTCTGAATAACCCTGAAACATAGGTATTATGTCCTTTTGCAGCTGAGGAAGATAACTTCAGAGAGTCTCAGTAACATTCCCAAGATCACCTGGCTGGATCTGAACTCAGGCCTCTCTGTTTTCAAAGAGGGTCTTTCTACTGTATTCTGCAATGTCTTCAGAAAGGGGATCTCAGTAGGGCACCTGGGTGGTCCAGTTAGTTGAACATCTGACTCTCGATTTTGCCTCGGGTCATGAGCTCAGGGTGGTGGGGTTGAGCCCTATGTCACGCTCCATGCTCAGTGGGGAGTCTGCTTGAGTTTCTCTCCCTCTCCCCTTTCCTCTGTCTCTACCCCCTCTTCCCCCTCACGTGCACACACTCTCTAAAATAAATAAATCTTAAAAAAAAAAAGGAGACCTCAGAAAACTCAACAAACTCTTTTTTTTTTTTTTAAGATTTTATTTATTCATTTGAGAGAGAGACAGAGCACAAGCAGGGGGAGAGGTGGGGGAGAGGGAGAAGCAGACTCCCTGCTGAGCAGGGAGCCTGACATGGGGGTCAATCCCAGGACCCTGGGATCACAACCTGAGCCAAAGGCAGACGCTTAACTGACTGAGCCACCCAGGCGTCCCAAACTCAACAAACTCTTACCATATCTTGCTTGGTACTATAGCTATTAACACTTCCTCAAGGAATCTGAGACCACATCTTCATCTTTGCATTTTCATACCACCTGTCCTGCACACAGTAGGTGCTTAAGAAACACTTGTTGAATGAATGAGTAGATGAGTGTCATATAGAGTTAATGCTGAAATGTACTTATTACAAAACACACCCAAACAGTATCAAGAATAGCCACTGGCTCCTTAGAATATTGTTTCTCAAAAGTCGATGTGTAAATGTATCACCTGGGGATCTTGTTACACTACCGGGAGGTCTGGGGTGGGGCCTGCCATTCTTACATTTCTAACAAGATGATAGTTGATGCCCCCGCTGCTGGTCCGCCGCTTCCACTTTGTAGTAAGGTCCTAGATCAAGGAAAGTTCAGAAGAAAACTCTGTGGTACTTAGTTTTTTTGTAGGGACCCAAGGGGATTTCAGAGAAATAAAAGAAATGTTTGCATCAAGGGCAAATTTAGGTACTATCTGTTCAAAAGAGGGAAAAGGGTTAGAGATTTGGGAGAATTTAGGAGACAGCTCTTTCAGACAACAAGCATTTATTCAGTACCTACTCTGTGCAAGTCAGTGTGTGAGTCACACAAGGCACCATCAGACACGTTTTCCCTGGTCTTGCCCAGGATTTCTGACTATTACTAGTTATCTGTTTCCAGCACTGGTTCTCAAATTTGAACATACATGGGAATGATCCAGAGAGCATGTTAAAGCACCCTTTCCTGGACCCTTTCCTCAGCCATTCATGTGCAGCAGGTGGGAGTGGGCCTATGATTTTGCATTTCTAACCAGCTCACAGGTGAAACCGAAGCTTCTGGTCTGAGGTTCACACTTTGAGAACCACTGTCCTAGGGCAGTGAAGTTAATCCCTGAGATTCCTTGTAGCTTAAAACCTGAAATCTATATTACCTTGAACATAATCTCAAAACTGTAGGTCAGCGGCCAGAAAACTGGGTTAAACTAGTTGCTTGTGCTTTGTGGTCCAAGTGAGCACCTGAAGGTATCTGCTAATAAACAGCGTGCTCAGCTTTGGGGAGATACTCAGAGTACACACATTTAAAAGGAATGATATTAAATGTTAGCTGTGGTTATGACGAATGGCTTTTCCTCATATTTTTCGGTATATTATACATTTAATATAATGAATACATAATGGTTTTCTTTTTTTTTCTTTTTTTTTTTTTTAAGATTTTATTTATTTATGTGACAGAGAGACAACCAGCGAGAGAGGGAACACAGCAGGGGAGTGGGAGAGGAAGAAGCAGGCTCCGAGCGGAGGAGCCTGATGTGGGACTCGATCCTAGAACGCCGGTATCACACCCTGAGCCGAAGGCAGCCGCTTAACGACTGCACTACTCAGGCACCCCTAGATAATGGTTTTCTAAGTAAAAAACTTTTTTTTTTTTTTTTGCTTTAAGTCAAGGTCCAGGATGCCTACGATGACCTTCACATCTACTTTTCCCATACAAAAATCCTTCAACTAAGTGATACATAAACCAAAGCCATCTTTTTTCAAGCTTCTTGTTTCACACTAAAGGAGGGCGCTCATTTTGGTTGTATTTTTAGCAATAAAGTCTTAGAGAGGCGACTCTGGCTAAAATACAGACACAGTCTAATTAAGTATTCTATAGCTAATCTCATCTAAGGGCACCTGTGTCTTCTCCTAGGGTTCACTTCGGTCAGTAGGATT
The DNA here is from genome assembly GCF_002007445.2 of Ailuropoda melanoleuca. Lineage (NCBI taxonomy): Eukaryota > Metazoa > Chordata > Mammalia > Carnivora > Ursidae > Ailuropoda > Ailuropoda melanoleuca. Next base: position 82,027,537 of record NC_048218.1, read on the forward strand.
AAAAATGCATGTGCAGAGATTGTGCACGTGTGTGTGTGTGTGTGTGTGAGATCAGATCGTAGGATACACTGTGAAATGATGAAATTTGCCTTCAGAGTTCATTGGTCTTTATCTGTGTCCACAACAACTTGCAAATTCTATGTCTCTCCCCCAACACACACACACACACACACACACACACACACACACACACACGGTCCCCTGCCCTAAATCACCCTTTCAGCAAAACTTCTATTCCAACCAGACCAGTGGCCTTCTTTTCCCACCACAGAACTAAACTGAAGGCCCTTGCGGATGGGTCATTTCTACCTATTCCTCCTACAGCCATCTGACTCAGGGCTCGGTGAATGCTTCTTGAATGCATATCACTAGCTTTTGTTGATTATGAGCACGACCCCCACCCCCAACCCCAGATACTTGTTCTCCTTCTCTCCCCAGCAAGCCTTGTCTCTTCCCTTCAGAAGGCCTTGTGGGGCTGTTTCAATCTCCTTTAGAGCATGCCTTGCCCTGAACCACTACCGCAGAGAAATCTCCACTCTACAGGTTAACACATGGACTCCGCATTTTTGTGTGCAAAGATTTTGACTTCCTGATTAGATTACAAATTCTGGTAAGATTTTAAAACTTTGGTTTCCCACAGTTTTAGAGCAAGACTATAATTCTGAGGGTCATTCCTGAATTCTGCTCCAACACATATTTATTTTCTGGAACAAATTCTTTATATATGTTAATGACTATTAATGACCTGATGCATTCTTCTCTTTATTATGATACATAAACATAAATATAACCCATTATCTATCACCTTCTCCACCCCTCCCCTTCCCTGCCAATGGCTCTCCTCCCCCTCAGGATGAAGAGGGCCTCTCATGCCCAGCTTGTGTTTACTCTCTGTCTTCCTCTCTTAACCACTTCTCTCCAGCTCTGGGCCCATCATAGCTCTGCCTGCTGCTTGGTTTGTCTCACTTTACTTTTCTCATTTCCTGCTTCGCCTGTGATTTGCCTTCAGGTGTCCTGAAAGCTTGACAAACATCCTAACCATGTGCTAACACATCATTTTTAATGTAAGTTATATCTTGTTTCTTGGCTGATTCCCATCTAGATTTTAAGAGCCTTAAGGATAGAGACTGTTTTTTATTCATTCATCACCTTTTGGTGGGGGGCAGAAAGCAAGCACCATGTACTCAAGTTCTTAATAAATATTTCTTCAGTATTGAATACATTAACAATTCTTTGTCCCAGAGGAATGACTCTTTAATGTGGGTATACCAAACACTTCAGCAAGTCGCTAGAGGATGTATTTTAGGAATGGGAGGACTGTTTTTCTCAAATCATACTGGAAAGTAGTTATCTACGCCTCAATTCAATCTTTGATGTATCTTCAATCAAACTGCAAAGGAAAGGAAGAGAAAAAACATCTATTGCTCTTTTTCTCCCAGTCCTTGCCTGTTCACTAGTGGACACAAGCCTTCCTTATGATATGGCATTTTGGAATCTATAGCATGGGGACCGTTGGCTTGTGGTCCTCAGGAAGATGTGGTTAAGGGAAAAGAAAGTGGCTCTGACTGCTCTCACATTACAGGGTACACATCTATAATCAGCCTACATTCCTGTCTCTTCACCTTACCCTCACTTCCAAATGTTACTACGCCTAAGGCAAAAACTGTATCATACACCAGCCCCCCCCCCCCACAAATGTTACTTGGTGTTGTCCAAAAAACAGTGTCAGGAAGAGTCAGGAGGCCTAAGGTGCAGTTCTAGCTTTGATTTTAGCTATAGGATTAAGGGGGTGAGTAGATACTTCAGGTCCCATTGAACATATCTGCCAATTGAGAGTGTAGAATTGCATTACCTTGCTATAGTGCCTTCAAGTTTTCCGCCTGATACTCTTTTTAACCTGATTTCGCTGGAAAGAAAGAAAAAGAAAGAAAGAAAGAAAGAAAGAAAGAAAGAAAGAAAAAAGTAAAGAAAAGAAAAAAGAAAAGAAACAGAAGAGGAGGGGAGGGGAGGGGAAAAGAGAAGAGGAGAGGAGAGGAGAAGAAGAGAAGAGAAGAGAAGAGAAGAGAAGAGAAGAGAAGAGAAGAGAAGAGAAGAGAAGAGAAGAGAAGAGAAGAGAAGAGAAGAGGAGAAGAGAAGAGAAATAGTGGCAGGGGTGTTTAATAGGATCATAGTTGGGTTGAGGGTTCAAGTTTGATGGTGATTTTGTCTCAGGAACTACACCCCAGGAAGTGACAAGCACAAATCCCATTGTACTGATCTGGCAGGCTCAGCCCACTGAACTAGGGAGCCCCAGATTAGCACATTGCCTAGAAAAAAAAAAGGGTGTATGATCTCAGGGCGTGGTTTTGGAAAAATGGAGACGTAACTTGCTTTGTTTATCCTTTGTGTCAGGAAACCCACAATTCATATTAGCCTGGCCAAAAACTGTTATTCCAACGTTCTTTAAAATAGTACCTGAACTTCAAGGTAATTAAACAATAGAAAAAGATAATTTTCATTTCTCCACTAGTATATTAATTTTTTTTTTAACCACTGAAAAAGCCTCGTTGCATTTTCATAGTCTAACTTGCACAGTATCTACCAACAGGAATGTATTCTTCAGGCAAAATCATAGGAAGTCTCAGAACACTGCAGTTTCAATAATGATCTCTGCTGGAATAATAATCTTTTTAAAAAAGATTTCATTTATTTATTTAGTGGGGGAGTGGCAGAGAGAGAGAGAGAAAATCTCAAGCAGACTCTGTGCTGAGCATGGAGTATGATCTCACGACCCTGAGATCACGGCCTGGGCTGAAACCAAGAGTCCAATGCTTAACCGACTGAGCCACTCAGGTGCCCCTCAGCCCTATCATATTTAAAATAAGAATTCTAATCACACTTACCTCGAAGCAGTGCTGGAAAGATTGAATGAGACAATGCATTTAACTTGGAGGTTTGTCATTGGAACTCAATAAAGGTTAATGCCAATATCCAACTTAACAGCTGTATAGTATTCCATCAGAAGGAGCACCGCAGTCTACTGAGTCATTTCCTTATCGATGGATGTTCACTGCCTCCCCGCTCCCCCGTCTATGTGCTGTTATGAACACAAAATACTGCACTGAACACCCTTTCACACACATAACTGACAGTACGTACAATTATTTCTTTGGCATAAACTCATAAGTAGGATTACTGGGGTATACAGAGCATGTGTGTCTTAAGTATAAATGTTGATGGATGTCTCCCTAAGAGATGCTGTAGCCACTTAAATGCCCTTCGACAGTTTTTTCTTTTAATTTTTCTTGGTGATATTTGCTATACAGAAGTTTGTTGCTGTCATTTTGTCATAAAGTGAAAGCTGTCAGAAATTTTTATGTTTTTGGCATTTATTTAACCTTAACATAAAGGTTAAATAAATATCCTCATATAATTGCTTTTAGTAATTTTATAGTCCAAAAACAAGTCACATCTAAGTTGTTAATCCAAAGATTAATGAAAATTTATGTGATTTTTTTCATGGTGATTGGTGTATGTATGAAGTATATATAACTCAGCATACAATACCTTGTGTAGTCATATTCTGAAACTTGCTCCTTTTTTTTCCCCCCACTCAATGGCATGTTTTGGAGATCTTTTTCTTTCCATACAGAGAGATCTCCCTCATCCTTTCCTACTAAGGCATCATACAGGTAGTGTGATTCCTGAATAGTTTCTTTAGCCAGTCCCTTGTTGATGGTCATTTACAACGTTCCATTTTTTACTCTTCACCTAGTGCGACATCCTTGTACCTGTCTTGTTACGCACACGTGCCAGTGTTTCTCAGGGAGATATGGAGAAGTGGGATGTTGGGTCACGGGCTCTGCGTGTCTTTCATTTCGACAGACACCGCAAAATCAACTTCTCAATTGGCTTACTGATTTTACATTCGTACCAGTAGTAGATGAGAGCAACACCACTTGTTTAAAATCTCACTTTTATCAATACTGTTTCCAGGCTCTATTTCTATTCTACTGCTTTGTCTGCTTTAACATCTCACTGTTTTGGTAGAATTTGGGAAATCTGTGAACCAGGGCCAGGCCTAAAAGCCATGGGATAGTTTCTACTTTTTCAAGTCATATAAGACAATTCTTTTTTTTCCCTAAAATCAGCTCTAAAAAAGCTTGAGTGAGCTTAGGAGTAGGGTTGTCTTCTTTTCTAAAAGGTGTTAGTGTTAAAGTAACTATTTGGGGGAGGATTTTAAATTATTTAAAGGCACAGCTACTATAACTTTGGCTAATACAGTGGGGATGGGATTGCAAGTAGTATAAAATATTTCCCTGGGTGCACTTTTGAAATGAATTCTACCCTCTGTAAGATGGAAGAATAGATAGTGCATCAAGTTTCTCAGTTCTTCATGTGTTCCTATGAGAGCTGTCACTTCCCCCTCGGTCCTTTGCCAGGAGTCAAATCTGAGGAAGACTGGTAGGAAGAAAAGGTCTCTCATTGCTGCTGCTGCTTTATTCTCTTCCCCTTGAGGTTTGCAGAGTGCTTTAGGCTCTAGGACACTATGATTTAAATGTGAACATCATCAGAACTGGGGACCCAGGGGATACAAATTCCCAGGATGCACACTATTTAATTACTGAGGCTTTACAATGTACTTTGCCACCTGGCAGAAAAAAAGTTTTCTCATTTTTTTTCTTTACTTTTTCAGGCTACAATAACACGTCTTCTCAATCAGAAAAATAGTATCTTTGCATTTTTTTTCAAATCTTGTTTTGTATTTTTTAATAGCGTTTTAGAGTAGTCTTATACATGTCTATTTCCTTAATTTTATTCTCTTCTCATTTTATAAAAGGTTTGATTTCAAAAAAAGGTTTGATTGAAAATACTTATGATAATAAATGTTCCCAAGGTCAAATGTTTTTAGAGAGAGAGAGAGATTGAGAGAGTTGTGCTAAGTAGCTCTAACAAAACTATCTCATAGTCATTGGGAAAGAGTTATTTCTAAACCCTTTCACCACTGGGAAAGTAGAGTTCAAAATTCTCTGTCCCATGGGAAAATAGATATTATTTATCTTGGATAACTTGACATTCATTTATGGGAAAAAAAAGATTCCAAGTCATTCCAAATAATAGATCTTCTCTTAATGATTTTTTTGAATCAGAGAAGTTTGGAGTTGGATTATTAATATGGAATTAGCCACATTAAAAACATTCCCATGAGATCAATAATCTGTTTCTCAATATTTCACTGTATCACATATCCTCTGTTGTAGAAAAGCAACAAATGTCACTTGTGGGTGATGGCATTATGAACGATTTCCTTTTCTTGTCTATAATATTCTATGTTTTCTAAAATACTTCAAAAATGGTTTTTGAAATGCCACCAGAACGTGAATCCCTTTTATTCCACATTTTATCCTTCTCCCCAAGACATCTCTGGATGAGAGGAGTCCCTAATATCTCCACATCCCAAGATGGTTCCTTGTATTTTTGATGTTGCTGCTTTTTCTCATCCCGCGTAAAATTACAAAGTCCATATTCTTCCTGGAGACTCACTCTGGAAGTAGGCCCACTCCAGATTCAATAAATCCTTATTCTAAGGATATGTGGAGACTGGGTTTTAGTTCTGGCTAGAGCCCAAGTCCTGGATATCCACAGTTGATTGGAACAACGTCATAGTATTTCTCTGTGTAGGGGCTGAATTGCTTCTCTCTCCACTGAGATTGTTTGGAGCCTCATAGGTAGTGTCTGGCTGGGAGAAGCTGCCCTTAGGATAACCACAGGCTCCCTGAACCCTTGCTCAAACCCTTATGGGGGCTTCAGATACTTTGTTTAAATGGCATCAGAATTCACGTCAGCCTAAAATCACTGCAAAGTGAGACCAAACTAAAAGAAGTTGGAAACCCCAATCAACAGTCGACAGATAGGTCTCTGTTCCGAACTTCTAGCAACTTTCAAAGGTTCAGTTGCCTCCCATTGCAGACTCATGGGCCCTCCTGGGGACTCTTTAGGAATTAACATGCTTTTAAAGATGTAAGGAAGTTAAGATAAAATGTAAATAAGGGAAGCAACACAGAAGAAGAGGGAATTAGAATCAAATGATTTCTTTTATCTGCCCCCATGAATTCAGAAGTGGGAGCGACCATTTAGTGAATTTCAAGAATAATTGAGGTATTAGGGATTTGAAGGAGATACAGTTTCTCTTCTTGCTTTATTATGGAGTTCAATTCAAGTTCTGTTAAATCTATAAAAATCAATATAAAGTATATGTATTATGTGACGGTTCCTTCTAAAGTATCTTGTATAGAATATAGGGCAGATACAATGGAGCGGCCAAGCACATGTAATTTACCCCACAAATCTAAAACACTCCCACATTGATTTTTTTGCAGTTGTCTAGCCCCCAGTCACTGAACAGAGAAAAAATGGCTTACTTTCATAGCTTGGTGATACTTAAGGCTACAAAACCTTCATCTTAGTGCCCTCTAATTCAGGACTGTCTTTTTGTTACCTTTCTTGATGGGCTTTTTTAGGTCATTTAAAAAAATCTTGTCTTCTCTAAAATGTTATGACAAGAAAATAAAATGGTTTTTAAAATGTTCTGATTTGTTGATTAATTTTGCCCCTAAAATTATATTATACTGGTGTTGTTTTTAATGTTTTAACTATTTCCAAACGCAATTATCTTGAAATAACTATGAATAGAAAATTGTATATAACTGAAAAGACAGGCTTTCATAATGTATTGAAGAACCTAATTTAGTAACTAGAATAAAAGGGACACGCAGAAACCATTTTTGAGACTGTAATTATAAGTTAAGTCACTATTAAAATGACACGCATATATATTTCCAGTTTAAAATAATTAAAGCTCCCCCCCAAATGCTTTCACTCACAAGAGGTGACAGTTGTGAACTTACGAGTTCATACATACATAAAAATATTCCGTGGGATTTACCTACCGTCCATATCAAAAAGGGATCTGTCTGTATTGTTCGGAGCCGCGTAAACAAGGGCTGTGTGATTCCCTGCACCGGCCACCTTCACCAATTGCATATTTGCTTGCATTTTAACCAGGGTAGTCGACTGTGAAATATGGTCAGATTAATATTTGAAAATCTGAATAGTAGTAGAGCGACGATACTTACACATAACCAAGCCGTAGGGATGTTGTATGTCTTCAGCTGCAGCTGCCCCCTCCCATTTTATTTACTCATAAGTATCATTAATACCAAAGATATATAACCTTTGGTGCCAATATGTCACTTTCTCTCCTCAAGTCTTTAGTAGTTGCATGCTTATCTATTTCAGTCAAATGTATTTCTTATCAAAAAAAGAGTGAGAAACCTGACAATACAGTGTTATCGAATTTTTTCAGCTGAGACCCACATGTCATTCAGCATTCAGACATGCTTGCGCTTGATTGATGGATGGGTTTGTGACAAATAAAACTAGGATCAACAGCTTTGCACCTTTTCCCCCATCAGAGACCAGAGTAAAGCATAACTCTATAACAATAGTGGGATTAGGGATGCATTAGCTCTCCATCGACCAAAACCATCCATTCCCATCAATACTTTGCACGTAATAACCTGAAGCTATGATAAGGAAACAAAAGAAGGAGAAAAGGGACAGGAGAAAACAAATCAATAAAAGAAGGGAATGTCTGAAAGATGCACTGTCCAAATGAAGATTTTTTTTCCTTGCATTGCTGGGCTAATGTCCCTGAATGTGGAAACAACATCTCACCCAGAGTTTTGACGAGGGAAGCAGATTGGCACATTGTTTAAACACAGGTTTGCCATCTGCAGATTGATATTTAGACGACATTTATTTTTTACAGGCCAAACGAAGCATTATAGTATTTACTGTTAACCTGCCTCCCTAAAATTGCTCTTAAAGAAAAGGGTGTTTTCACCTGAATGACTCAGACTCTGTGGGGCTGATTCCAGGATAATTAGAACATTCTCCTGTGCAGACACGGTTTTAATGTCCAAATGCTTAGCATAGTCACAAACATTCCCTTAAATATGGGTCACTATGAAGAATCTTAATTGCTCAGTGTACTAAAATTCACACAAAGCATATTTTTACCTCTTATCAGACACAGACTAATGCCCCTTTTATAAAAACTAATACCTGTCCTGCAAGAGTCTTACTTTTCTAGGTAGATTTTTTTTTCCTCACATAAAAATTTATCGTCATTCTCAGTTCATAGAATATTTTGATGATAATTTCATCATTTTCCCCACAAACAATGGACCGTTAAGCTTATTTATTCAGGTTTTTTGTTCCTTTTCTTTAGAGAGCTTTTGATTTTTGTATTACCTATCATATGTGTCCTAATTTACAATTTATTCTAATTGGCCATTGAATGGGCCAGTATGGTTATCTCCTGGTGAGGATGAACATTAGTGATATTTGTTCTCCCCTGAAGAAGAGGTGTGAAGAGAGGAAAGGCCCAAGTTCTAATTGTGCAGCCACCGATCTTGGGAAAGGCACTTCATCATCTTGCTTCAGTTTTCACACTTAGAATAAGAGGAGAATTATATTGTCTAATTCATCACGATCGTCATCACCATCATTATTAATATTATCATTACTCTGCATTGACACGCTGTATGCTTCGTTCCTTAAAGTTTACAAAGTGTTGAGAGAAAAAAAAGCCATTTACTTCTGTCCTCTTTTTCTAGTTCTCTGAGAAGACTGGAGGCTTTTCTCTTCATTTTAGTAAAAGTAGAAGGAAAAGAGAGAAGTTGACCCATATCCAAACAAACGTGTAGGAGATTCTTAGAACGAGACAGTGGCTTCTCAACTATAGACCAAGGAATCCAAGAAATTTAAAGAATTTCCAGATTAAAAAAAAAAAAACAAAAACAAACTTGGGAGAGGCTTTACTGTTTTGCTTGTGAAATAAATTCTAGTTTTATTCCTTGAGTTCAAATCTTATTTCAGGCAACATAAAATCAATTATATGTGGTTATGAAATCAAAACTGTATATGAAAAGGCAGATTTTGGCTTATATCATTGAAGGTCTCGGGTATAACAGTCAGGAAATGGTGGTGGTGTTTCCATAATTAGAAGAGAACAATCGTCTTTTAATTATGATTTAAAAAATTTTCTTTGGGTCTAAAAATGGTTAAAATTATTAAGGCCACATACATCTGACATTTCAGGTCAGATAGCAATTTTATATATGTATCGTCAGAGCTGATACTTTCTCTGAAAATCTCTGTCTGAACTGAAAACCTTTTAAGTAACAAACCTGATTAAAGGCAGATGGTCCACTTTTTTGGCCCCCAAATTTGACCTATTTTATAATTGGTACAATCCTGCGGGTATTTTCTTTCAGATCCTAAATACAAGGCCAATTTTGGGGCACTCCAAGTAAGTGATTCCGTGAGGCATCTCTGCTGAAGATGAACGAGCCTCTCACATCCAATACTGAGACCTGTGAGTGGGTTTATTTCATCCTCAATAAGGCCACTCAGTACTTGTACATCTGTTTCCCAAAATTTAAAGCAGATTCTGGCCTCTGACTCTGGCCACCTTTATAACCGTGTGGAGGAAGAGTTCCAGGGTTTTCCAGAGGCCTAGTGTTTTAATATAAAAGGACATTAATAAGCCCCGTCTATGTTTTAATATAAGTGGGAGCATGGCCTCTGCTACTATTACAAAATATATAGTATGTGCCTGATTGAATTCTTTTCTTTACTGCATAGTCAACTTTCAAGCTTTCTGTGAAAGCTTTTTTAAGCACTTTTACATCTATGACCCTATACGGAACTCTCTAGTTTGCTTCCATTTAAGTTTCCATAGGGAAGATGCAAGATTCACATGGCTATGCGTGTATATGGACCCAGGCAGGACAAAGCAAATCCCTACATGGCAGGTATATATGGAAATCTCGGGATGATGTTTGAATGTGTTACAGTATTATCTATTTCCTTCGTGTATATCTTCTAGGACAGAGGAAATTCCCAGAGATAATGTTTGTGCCTTGTTCAGGAGTCACTGTACAGAACCTAATATAGTGCCCCTAGAAATATTAATTATATAAAAATAAATATGCAAATGTATTTATGAGGATAAATATACATCTGTTTCTAAAGGGATTAAAAATCATAAATAATTATTAATGTTTTGGACACATTCATACTAAAAATCAAAAGTATGGAGCATAATGTCAAATGGAAAAGTCTGTTTCTCTGTCATTCTAAGACCTTCAGTAATATTCCAAAGACAAAATGTGTCATGATAGCTAGAGTCACCAAGAGGAAATTTGTATCAGTTCCCTGAATTAAAGCCATGCATATTAGCTCAGATTAGATCTGAATATAAACATGAGACATAGCAAAGCTACATGCAAACTACTGTGACTAGAATACAGTAGGTATCCCAGAACTGGCAACATTTTTTCTTCGTTTTGGCTAGTGTCAGATCTCTTCCTGTTCTCTTTCATATTCAGAACAGATCAGAGATACTCAAAGCCTGGGATCTGCAAACTACTGCTTGCAGGCCTGCTGCCTGCTTTCCTGAGGAAAGCTTTTTCCTACCTACCTAACACAGTCATGCCCGTTTATGTATTTGCCATGCCTGCTTTTGCACTACAGAGGCTGAGCTGAGCAGCTGGGACAGACACTGTATGTTATAGGTTGATTCGTGTCCTCCCCTCACTCCCACAAATCCATATGTTGAAGTCTTAATTAACCCCTAACACCTCAGAAGGTGACCTTAGTTGGGGAAATAGGGTCATGGTGGATGTGATTAGTTAAGTTAGGAGGAAGTCATACAAGAGTAGGACGGGCCCCCATCCCAATTATGACTGGTATCCTTAGAAAAAGGGAAATTCGGACGCAGGCATGCCCACAGGGAGAACGCCATGGGAAGATGAGTGCAGAGACCCGGGCGATGCAGCCAAGGAACACTGAAGATTGCCAGCAAACCGCCAGAAGCCAGGAGAGAGGCATGGAAACCATTCTTGCAGCCCTCGGAAGGAACCAAGACACCAGGGTCTCCGACGTCCAGCCTCCAGAGTTGTGAGACAACACATTTCTGTTGCTTAAGCCACCCAGTTTGTGCTACTTTGTGACAGCTGCCCTTGCAGAAGAATATATGGTATGACCCACCAAGCCTAAGGCTTAATCCTGGTGGAATTGGAAGTGAGAATTTGCCACAAGGGACTTGACGGTGGGATGTAGATCACTCTTCCTGAGTCTTTGCTGGCTTCAGAGAAGAGTAGAAATGACGTTTGCTGATTTTGTTCCTCCGTATGCTTTTAAAACACACCACACACACACACACACACACACACACACACACACACACACACAAGTTCAACTCTCTGCTTATCCTGAGTTTCTGTGAGGAGGTATCTACAGAAGATAGTGAAGAAATTGATTAAATGCTTAAAAATTAATTTCACCTGAATCTGTGAAATCACCAGGTCAAAAATGGTCATCTGATTGGATTTAGACTTTTAAAATTGGAATGTTATTTAGCCTGGCTCTCTGGGAAGGTCCAACTTCGGTCTTAGTAAAACCCTGCCGGGCAGTTTAAAGCCCCTTAACAACTGGAAATCTTTTCATGAGAAATGTCAATGATTTATGTGTCAGTGGAACACAAACATGTGGTTTACATTTCCCTTGAAATGTGCATGAGGTTAGAATTAAAGGACTGGTTGCTTGGCAAAGGTCATCATTTGGCAAGAGGATGCTTGGTTTTGCTGATGCCATCCCTATTTGGAAAGCAGATGGAGACATTCTGCCTACCTCAAAAAATGTCTCAATCCTTTAGCTTGTAATTAATGAACATAACAGAGAAGCCAATTTTGGATTCTAAGGGGGAAAATCATTAATGCTTAAGGATAAAAAATATTTTATGTAATTCAAGATAAAATATCTATGCCTTTTTCCTCTGCAGCAATACTTATTTTCAAACAGTTTCTTGGCCCATGACCCGTGGCCAAAATGACAAAAGAGGCTGGATAAAAGGAAAGATCCTTGGAAAGTTCTCTCTACCTAGAGAAAGAGTCTCTGCAGCATTTAGGAACTAGGTGTTCTCCAGACCCTCCTTCCTCGATGTGAGGTCTGCAGGCCAGCAGCAGCAGCGTCCCTGGGAAGCCTGTTAGAACTGCAGATTCCCAAGCTGCACTTTGGACCTCATGGATAAGAATCCATATTTTAGGGGCACCTGGCTGGCTCAGTCAGTTGAGCATCCAACTTTTGGTTTTGGCACAGGTCATGATCCCAGGGTTGTGAGATGGAGCCCTGCATCGGGCTCTGTACTCAATGGGGAGTCTGCCTGAGATTCTTTCTCCCTCTCCCTCTGCCCCTCCCCACCACTTGCATGCCCTCATTCTCTCTCTCTCTCTCAAATAAGTAAATAAATCTTTTTTAAAAATCCACATTTTAACAAGATCTACAGGTTCATAAGCCCGTGGAAGTTTGAGAAGTACTAGTCTTTGCTTCTTACTGTTGAGACACAGACGAGTAAGACAAAGTTTCGCTGCTCTGTGTTAGCTCTTCTCCATCCCACTGCATGGTGACAGTGGTTAGGAGCTTGGCTTTTTTCCCCATTGGCCCCCTTCCATCCTTCTTGAGGTTCCCGCTAGAGAATTGGGCTCTTACTATACGCCAGTCACTTTGCTAAGTGCTTCACATATAGTAAGTTCCTTAATCTTTGAAACAAACTTACGAAGTAGCACTCTTAACCTCTGACTCCGGCAGATGAGGAAACTGAGGTACGGAGGAGTCACTCGCCTAACGTCAGACAGCTTGTACGTGATGAAACCTGGCTTCAAACGAAGGTATTCTGGCTCCAGAGCTTATGCTCTTCACCACTGACCACGACACTGTACTGCCTCCGGGTATGATGTGGATTCACCGAAACCCTGTTCTAAGTAGTATCCATGACAATTAATGTAAGGAAGACACCACATCATAGAAACGACAAAGAAGCTCCAAAATATAGTTACAAGTATGAGGGGCAAGTTGGGTCACGAGCTATTTCTTGTACTTGTCCAAATCAGTATGTAGAATCCTCACATGTGTTAGAAACAGAGGCAGAGACTGGAACTTACAGAGTTTATGTTGCTCACAATTCCAAGTAAATTTATTTTGACAGATCTGAAAAACCTAGTCTTATATTCATTTTAGTTCTGCTGTTGCAAACGTAGTTCTGTTTTAATACTCTTCCTGTAAAATGTCAAGCCCCAAATCCCTTGGTTTCTCTGGATGTATTTGGATACCCTGAGGGCACTTTATGGCATGGTACTCAGGGTTCATTTCATGGGACTGTTCTGTGGGACAAGTTCCCACCATATTCCAGGCCTTCATGGCTACAGGGGGCTCAAAACTTCTGGACATTTTTCATTGCCTAGGCTGTCAGATTATGAAATCAAGGAGCCATGGTCTTGGTCTGATCAGCTTTCTCCATCCAACTCAGACTATCCTCCATGTGCCCCCAAAAGAAAATGATCTCACATACGTGTTAATAGGAGCCCATCTACACACTCATTGCCTCTCTCAGTGAAATTAATTTCACACATTTGCAAGCAGACAGGAATGTATTCGTGTGTGTTTGGGAGGGGGCCACTGAAAAGACATGGTACCCCAGGCTGCCCGTGAGTTAAGCTGCTTTGGTCATGCGGGAGGTGGGGGTCGGCGGGTTCTTGAGGAGGTAAAGGGATCTACTTTCTGCTCCTCTGAGGGAGGATACGCTTCCTATCTCTTCTCTGATATACTGGTCATCAGCACAATTCAGGATCACGGGAAGTGGTGGTGTTGGACAAAGACCACTACCCTAGAACTTTGAAGACCCACTTCCGGCCATGTCACTTAGTAGCTATGTCAGCTTGAGTGAGTACTTTAACTGCGCTGGAAACGGGGGTTAGTGATTCTTCCCTAAGGATCTCTGTGAGAATTAAATGAGGTCACCTGTGTGAAAGCCCTAGCATGATGCCTGCTACATTGTAAGTGCTCAATACGTGTTCGTTTGTCCCCTTTCTTGCAGCTGCTATATTGGGAGGAAGGGTCTACTTTAAGCACAAGCTCGCACAACTGGTGAGTTTTCTCTTCTGTCCTCCACCCCTTGAATTCATCCCCTCAAAATCCTCCCCTCCAAGACTTTTGGAGAAACTAGAGCGCATTCTCAATGTCATGCCCTGGCTTTGGTTTCCTCTCATCCCAGCACCTGTAGTATGATGCTTATACTGATGTCAGTCCCATGGCCAAGAGTCGTAGCTGCCTGGAGTCCTGCACCCCTGACAGACTGGGCAGGAACGAAAGGATCAGCAGAAAGCTAGACTGGCGGGGGCCAGATAGCTCAGGTGCTAATGCCTTGGGTGCTCCGTACCTGTGTGTGTGTGTGTGTGTGTGTGTGTGTGTGTGTGTGTGTTTTAGGGGGAAACTATTGCTTATTAGTACTAAAATGTAACAATGTCATGAAGTACTTACCATACGCTAAGTGCTTTACATTCCTTTCTTCATTTATCTTCACAGCAGCTCTGCAAGATAGGTATTGTTATTGCTACTTTGCAAATGAAAATACCGAGGCTCTGAGAAGACAACTTGCTCCAAGCGATACACCTCTACACCTCGTAAGAAGCTGCGGCAGAGCGAATGCTATGTATTGGCCACACTACTTTCTGTTCCTGGGCAAGCAGGAAAATGGTATTTCCTCAGCCTCCCTTGTAATTTGGTTAGGGCCGGCTGATCATGTATTAGCTAATGCAATTGGATGGGATCCACATAAGTCATTTCCAAGACTGGCTCCAAAAAGGGCCCCTCCAAGTTCTGCTTTCCCTACTAGGATGACCTTGGAAGGTGTACATTAGATTGCAGAGCTACAGCATAAAGAGGGCCAGCCTGCTCTTTGTAGACTTACGACATGAGCAAGAACAAGTCTCATTGGAGATTTGGGGGCTAGTTCAGTGATGGGACTGGATTTTGGAGCTAAGTTGTTGGGACACCAATGTTCCCACACACGGTGCTGCCATCTCTTGATATGGACACTGATGATAGGTATCAGACAGTGAATGAAATGTGAACAAAAAGAAGAGAAAAGCTAAAAACATGCTTTGGTTATGGCAAAATAATACTGATTACAATTATTCGTGTAAATAATTACCCCTCAAAAAATAGCGATTAACTATTAGTAAGCTTTCTTTCACTTCAGAGTTGATTCTTTGAATTTAATAGGTTTGATCAGTAAGTAAAAAGCCACACCTAGTCTCATGCTTAGAGATATGTACATGCTTGATGGCCATAGCTGTTCTAAGCACAATGATCATATTCACAACTGAAAAAAAATTGGAATAATATGGGTTACAAGTGAGCAACTGTTAGAAGGAGCCCACTGTAAAATTCCTAGTCATAGTGATCCTTTCTTGGGGATACAGGCTGACCTATGTAATATTGCATTTTAAGCCATAACAAGATAATATTATACAGACACTCCAGAGGCTGTTGGAAGCAACCTCAGACTTGAGTGATACTTTGTTTTTAGTCACGTGTTTATTGCTAGATAGGCAATTTTTTATCAGCTAGGTCGCATGATCACAAATACCTCAAAAGACACTGTTTGTAGGTTATGTGTTTTATACGGTACAAGCCTCTAACAGCCTTTTAACAACCACCTACTAGAAAAATAAATTGACTGGAATATTCCCTTTCGGTATCAGAAAATGGAGACTTTTTTTTTTAAAGGAAGTTAAGCACAAGAAGGGTGTATTTTCAATAATAATAGAAAATTCATAAGGCAACTTCTATGGACATTGCTCTTTTGATCGTACGACCACCCTAGAAGGAAATGGAGGCCACAGAGAAGTTAAATAACTTGCCCAAGGTTATGCAGCTTGTCAGGCGAAGTGCCCAGACTCAAACCAGCCAGTCCGGCTCCAGAACCTACGCTCTTTAACCGCTCTATGCCTGCCGCCCCCTCCTCTCAGCAACACTACCACGGTGCTTCCTGGGCGCTCAGCTCTGTTGCAGCCTGCTCAACTACTCACTCCGCCTCTTTTTGTCTGGAGACAGCTCATTCCGTGACAAATCACTGCGGACTTTCACAAGCCCTCACTCTGACCATGTTTCAGATTTAAACCCTAGGGTCAATATCTTGCTGCCAGAGAAATTAGAGGAAATCTGATGAGCCATTCAGTAGGCAGACTGGGCCAACATAAGGATTTTGCAAAGAAGTTGATGTCTAGTTTTGGCAAACACAAATTACAAATAAAAAGATAGGAAAATGCCAGAGTTTACAAGAATCATAGGGCACAACATTTTGATGGGTATTATTTACTGAGTCTTCTGTGGGCCAACTTCTAGAGCCTAATATTTTACATCATTATTTTATTTATATCTCAAAATGATTCTAGGAAGTATATGTTAATTATTTAGTTGACTATCAGATGCCATAGGCTGTAAAGGAAAAAAAAAATGTTGCTAAGACACACCATCAGTGGTAAGATGCATTCCAATGTTAAAATGTGAAAGAATGCCCATCTTAACTAACGCAATCCACAATCCCATATTACAGGTGAGGAAACAGACTTCATGAGGTTAAGTTGCTGAAGATCACGGCGTTAGCAAGCGTAGACCCAGGGCTCACACTCAGGTTAGTCTGACTTGAAGCCCATGCTCTCAACCATTTGACAGAGTGTGTCTCAATATGTCTTTATGCTGCATGAAGTAAAATTAAGTATCTCTTTGTTGTTGTTCTTGTTAAATTGATCATCAATATGCTATAGATAGGTACCTGAAATCTCAAGGTGGCTTTTCAAGATTTGATCACCCAAGAAGATGCTTTACATTGGCCAAGTGGGCCAAGAAAAAGAAACCAATCTCTATTTCAGTTGTAGCTATGTAGACAGCTTCAACATTACAGCTTCCAAGTGACAGTTTCTGTCTCTTTGTCCCAGAACTATCCCTCACTGTAGCTTATAATGAAAAATAACTTTTTTTTCTCATATAAAATAAAATCTTTGTTTCTGAAGACATTGCTTGGCCTGCTCTTCAGTTCAGAAACAAAGTACAGTTTCTCCACTTTTAATAACTCAAGATGTTTCATAACTATGCCATGGTTTGAGATTTGAGAATGAGCAAACAAGACCACACGAAGCACAGAACAATTTCATAAAAATATTTATAGCAATAAAGACCCACAAGACAGAGAAACAGAAAATGCATACATACTCGGCTCAGAATCCCATTTTTTTTCCTTTTTTTTTTTTCCAAGGGGCGACAGCAGCTTGAAACATTGCATTCCTCCTACGTAGGACTATACATACATGCACGGCACACAACTTCAGTTGCTGTTCTAAAAGCACTATGAGCCATTGTTTTACGACTGTCTCTTGAGGCAAGGGGAAAATGTTATTGGTAGTCTAAAAGAATAGGTTTTAATATAGGCATTTAATTTTCTTTCCATATACTCCCTGATTAAAACAAGGTTTGCCCCATTTTCTATTTTTCTTTCAGAAACCCTCTTGACCCACATTAACAAAACAACATACTGACTATAGCTGTGACTTTGGCTTTGACTGCCCTAAGTTTAGATGCAACGTGGATCCATCTCTCACACTGTGTTTAGGCATGGAGTCGACTTTGGCTACACTGACAACATTTAACTTATAGTTACTAAAAAAAATTACTTTGTCCCCCAAAAGGTTAAACTGAATGCTGATACAGTTTGTTGATCTATTTGGTTTTTAAATTAGTTGATAAGAATCAAAAAAGGAATGCAATTACAGCTCCTTAGCAATTAATGAAATCAAATATTTAAATCCACAAAAACATAGAACAGTCAAGTGAAATTTATATACACATATGCGAATTCAACTTATAAAAGTGGAGATTTGGAGCCCTGAAAGTTATCATTGTCACTCAAGAGAATATTATTATTGTCTCTGGACTACAGAAATAATACACTCTTTATTTTTAAAAATCTTCAGAATAAGACAAATATAACGAAGGAAATGAAAAACATCCCAACTCCTGAGCTTGTTATAGTTCAGAGAGATCAGGGAAACTGCTAGCAAGTGGCAGCTTGTATTCAAACCTAAGTTGAACTAAAACCACATGCCTTTTTTTTTTAACCATACCATACACATAACCAACATTTATTATCACTCTATACCTACTAAAGCTAGATCAACAAGTATAGTTTAATTTGAGTTAAACTAATTAAACTAAGTCTAATTCAGTTAGACTGAATATGGAATATTCTGATAAGACTTTACACTGACCTAAACACAGCCAGAAAGGAAATGTGAAAATGCTCACACAAGTCGGAAGCCTGGGCTTGGGTCCAGTTGTTCACACACTAGAATGAATGTCTGAGTTGTGCTGGGATTACAGAGTCAGTTCTCATCTATTCAGTTTCGCTGACATGAGCCCTCACTATGCGCTGGATACTGTGTGAGGTATTTTATAGACAACATTTCTTCCCAGTAACTCTGCAAGCTAGGTAGCACTGGCACCTACTTTTAAGATGAGAAAACTGGGGCTCAGACAGCTCAGGCGGCTTGTCCTGGCAAACGGTGGAGCTGAGGTACCTACCCAGGTCTGTGTGCCCCAAAGCTCTGCTCTTAACCGTTGTGATATCTGAATACTTGATCCCCATCCTCATGGAACTAATGGGAAAGGAGTCTAATAGGAAAGGAGATTAATTATGGAAATAACTAGAATGTAAGACAGAATACAAAAGAAACCATCCAAAGATTAAAAACAGAGTACTGTGAGGATTTGAATGCCAGAGAGACATACCCAGTAGGAGCTGGGAGTGAGGGGGAGGATGGACAGCAGCAAAAATGCTCCCAGTAAGAGCCTGGATGGGAGAAAGGACTTCGAGAAAGGAGAATTTCTATGGATGTGATGAAGGTTGGGTGGGACAAAGCTGAATCAAGAAGAGGAAGTAGGAAATCTGATGTGTTAGCTACACATAAGGGATGAGTAGAAAGCAGGGAGAGATCAAGTTAGAAAGGTGACGTTGGCTATAGCCCTGAAGGTTCGAGGCTCAGGGGGAGGAATTTATACACAATTCACCAGGCAGTGAGGCTCCCTAGAAAGACTCTGAGGGCAGGGAGACCTTAGGAAGATTAATCAGACAGTAGTGTGGAGAGAAAGTAGGCCCATTCACTAAAAGTCAATTTCCTTGATTTTCAGGGAATAAGAAACATATTATTATCCTCATTTTAAGGATGAAAAAACTGAGGCTCACGAGGGCTAGGTAGCTTACCCAAGGTCATAGTTAGTAAACAGAAGAGTAAGGACTTGAATCAAGTCTCTGCAATTCCCAAACCTCACTCTGTCCACTAGGACCTGACTACTCCAAGTGAGGCCTATGGACTGGCAGCACCACTCCCCTCCCAGATCCCTGGGAGCTCATTAGAAATTCGGATGTACCGAATCAGAAACTGCATGTTCACAGGATGATGTATGCACGTGAAAGTACCAGGTCACATTTTCTTTTTTACAACGACCTATATAATTACTGAGGAAAATCATTCAGCTGACTTACACCCAGCTGTTCGGGAGAGTTCATTAGGTAATTTCCTTACACAAAAGGTAAGAATCAACTAAGAAAAGAGGGCCTTCTGGATTTTGTTCTCATAGGTAAACCGAGTCAAGAAATCAAAAACTGAAATTGTACCTAGCTGTGTGGCCTTGGGCAAGCCACTTAATCTCTCTGAATTGTAGTTTCTTCATCTACGTAATACTTAGCCTATAAGAAGCAAATGAGATGGTATCTGTGAAGAAAGCTTGTATAATGGGAGATCATTATACATGTATGAAGTCCTGTTATTAGAAGATATAGCTATGAAGTGCCTTAGTTCAAAGATTAAAGAGGAAAAAAGAAGAAAGAGAGAGAGAAGGAGAGAAAGAAAGAAAGAAGAAAAAAAGAAAGAAAGAAAGAAAGAAAAAGAAAGAAAGAAAGAGGAAGAAAAGGAGGAAGGAAAGGAGGGACAGAAGGAGGGAGGAAGGAAGGAAAGAAGGGTAAAAAGAGAGAAAGGCAGGGCAATATACACAAGCTTGCTGAAGGAAAGCCAGCTTCACTGTGGCAGGGGCATGAAGAACTGATGGGTTAAGGAGTGAAGGAGTCCAAGAAATCTAATTTGTGTTTCACACAGGTGTTTCTGAAAATACAGAGACCACACTGCATATGGAATTGGGAGAGCAACGAGGGCCTGTGTGGTCTTGGCCCAAAGTAACAAACTTAAGGTCCATAAAGCCATTAAAAAAAAAAAGCCATGTAGTAATTAAAGGAATGAAAAACAGTTCATCTGAGGAAAAATTAGTATAGATTTTTAATCTTGGAACAGAGAAGCCTACATAGTGAATTAATAATGGAACAGTTGTTACCAATTTATTCCAGTTACCACAGAAAATTAAGATACATTAACTGATTTCAAGCATGAGATTCTTTAGTGAGCCTAGACAGTGAGGGAGGTTAGACACTGAACACGTGAAAGAGAGATTATGGACTCCTCATCCTTAATTCTTCTGGCACATATTCACTGAGGGCCGATTACTTGCCAGACATTGGGCTGACTGCTGGGGCTCCAGAGTGTATAAAATACACTTATTTCTTCGATTAGAGAATAATTCAGCAGAGAGAAAGATACAGGTGATTATAATCCAGGGTAGAAAGTAGAATGTTCCATAAGATAGCTATAAATAAGAGAGCATGGAAATCCGGAGGCAAGCAGGTGTTAACTTCAGATGGGAGAAGAATTAAGAAAGGCTTCCCGACTAAGGTACATGGCACATTTTTAAGTTGTTTTCCTTTGGTCTTCTAAGAATCAAGGGCCTGGACTAATCATCTGCTGAGATTCTTTCCCATTTTGTGTGCTGTGATGACCATTATTAGGCTATGAAAGAATCGATTACATTCGAATACATGAAGGACTGAGGAAAACCTACACTGTTAGGCGGCAGTGACCCTGGCATTATTATGGCATCACTTATCTGTGGAAATGTGTGTCCACATGAGTTTAAAAAAATAAACCAAAACCAAAACCAAACACTCAAATTAGTTTTAATTCAGTCCAACAACCAATTTATTGAGACATTAGAGTCAATTGAGTGTTGGTTTGTTGGTTCCATGCTGACGGTGACATATGTAGAGAACGCGGATGTACAGAAACGAATCCATCACCGGTCCCCTTCCCTCCAAAGCCCCGTTAAAGTAACGAGATATTTCTGAAGCAGGGAAGGGGAGGTAATGACTACAGTCGGTACAGTGCAGGTGGGTTGTAGGGGTGAAGCAGTGAAAATGTTCTATGTTGGTCCCCAGGAAAAAACTGAGGACAAAGTGTCTTTCCGCATGTTGTAAAGTTTTGGTGTATTCACTAAAAATCAGGTAAAACATACTTTCAAGGGTTCTAGCATATGAGACCTGCTAGTCCGTTATCCCATTTCAAGAACCAAAACCTTAGTAGCTTGGTAGGCACAGAATAATGAAATCAGAAAACAAGTCGTATTTCTTGTATTTTTGTAATGGCTAAGGCTATGCAGTATTCTTGAGATGATTTTCAAAGAATTTAGTAATATTAGGCATGTTAAAGATTTCTATGGATGGGGGTAAAAGCCTTTAAAATTTACTAATAGAATGGAATCGAGTGTTAGCCAATAATTTTTAAATGCAATGTCACACACGTGATATAGAAACTGAAAATTTTGGGGGGATGTCAATAAACGCATAAGCCCTGGGTTTGCTGAACTTCTGAAGGACATGTGCCTGTAATTGGCCTTTCTCATTTCTGTC
Organism: Ailuropoda melanoleuca; assembly: GCF_002007445.2. NCBI lineage: Eukaryota > Metazoa > Chordata > Mammalia > Carnivora > Ursidae > Ailuropoda > Ailuropoda melanoleuca. The sequence goes on from NC_048218.1 coordinate 82,049,270, forward strand.
TTGTTAACAAGTATATAAATAAGAGAAGGCTGCAGTAATTGGCTCAGAGTTACTAATGAATTAATTAACTTCAGTCTATTTTACCTAACCTTTAATAATAAGAGTCCTTCTTTTTTTTTTTTTTTTTGGTCTAGCAATAGGTCTGACAGACTGAGAAAACAGACATGCAGCAAAGCTCTTGAAAATTAATGAGAAACGAGGAAAGAATCAATGTACATTCTGCTTGCAGAGAACTGACACAAAAAAGACACAATAAACCATGAACAAACACAGTCAGTTTAAAAAATAGGTTAGAAAAAGTGGGCAAATTCAATTATAGAAGTAATTAGAAGATATAGGGCAAGGCTGCCTTTTGGGACTGTGCCAGAAAACATGAATTAATATGAGTGAATAGAAAGAGCCCATGTAGTAATTAAGAAGCAATCACCTATGGCAATGAGTACCTGAAAACAGGCTGCAAACTATTAATTCAGTGATCAAAAATATTTTTAGATGATTAATATGGCAAATTTATTTTAAAAGACTAATTTCTGGAAAGATATCAAGACAATAGCACACTATTTGTTCCTCTGGCATTTATATAGCTAATTAAATTTTATAATTTGCAACAACAGTCATTATTATCTGAAAACAGGAAAGGCAATATTTCGCCTTTTTTTTTTTTAAATGGTGGTTCTAAAATCAATAAGTTAAATCCGGCTCCTGCTGTCCTCCTGTAAGTGCCTAAGCCCTGATTGTTACATTCTTTCAATGCATATTTTTTCTTATACGTCTGTGTTTCTATAATTTTAACCATCTGAATTAATGCACATATTCTCAGAGGTTTTATATGTTTCCATACCTGGGCAGGGATTCCACGCACTGTTTAATTTCAACACTATCAAATAAAAGCAGTTAAATGTACTATTTGTGCATCAAGGACTTTCTTACTTGGTCAACAGAGGTCTTTACTTCAGTACACACCATTCCTTCCCCTAGAATACAAAGGCACAGACACGTTACGGTGAAGAGCGCTTTGCAACACACAGAAGGCTAATGGCTTCTGAAATAGGTGATTATCAGAGCCCCGTAGAGCAAGATGAGGGTCTGGCTGGTAATAAATAACCTCGCAATATGAATTATTCTATTTCTACAGCTTTAAGAAAAGCTACATTTCGTTTGTTGATCAGAAAAGTCGGGAAAATGCTGTGTCTTTGGAAATAACAGGGAGCTACTAAAACTAATCACTGTGTCAGTGGGGAGTTATGGAGCACCTACTAAGGGCCTAAGGTGCAAAAGTAAATCTTGAAATGCTAAACTTGTAACAAATGTGTGTGTGTGCGTGCAATTTCCTTTTCAAAGTCAATAAACAGAAACTTTTATATGCCATGCTTTAGAGATGTTAGATTTTTAATTATTAATTTGCTCACGGATTATTGCCATTTTTGAGGTTAGGGTACAAATTGCTAATGTGCAAAACAAGACTGAAGTAGAAACTCATTGGGAGTCACGGTGCAGAGGGCATGGAGGTAGGAGTTGTACAGGTACTTGAGGAAAATAAAAAAGGAGAGATTTTGACAAGATACCAGATGAAGCAGATATTCGATGTGTCCAGTTCTTTCCCTGTTTCTCTCTCATTTGCTTAAAACGACCTGGGTGCTTTTAAGAAGAACACGTAAGAGATCGCCTCTAGCAGAGGGCTCTCACTCTGAGTTTGCCTTGTGTTGTTAATTATGAAAACTTAGGTATGGCAACGGCAAACCAACAGCTCCTCTAGCCATGTGCTGACAAGGACAGAGCCCCCCGAGAGGCAGGCAATTGGGAACTAGTGAAGTGAGGACAGCTTAGAGGTGTGGGGGCCGAGAGGGGCTGCCCGCTTAACAGGACCCACTCACCATGAAATGTTAATGTGTCAATGAAGGGGAAAAGCATGAATGAAGCACAAAGAAAGTGAAAGTGACTCAGCTGGTTGGAGATGGAATTTGGGCTCTTTGCCAGAGCAAGGTGTTCAAGGGCACGTACCCTAACGCCTAGGGAAAGAAAACAGGCTGCCCCTGATTTTAGAAAGAGATAATATATATATATATTTTAAAGATTTTATTTATTTATTTGACAGAGATAGAGACAGCCAGCGAGAGAGGGAACACAAGCAGGGGGAGTGGGAGAGGAAGAAGCAGGCTCATAGCGGAAGAGCCTGATGTGGGGCTCGATCCCATAACACCGGGATCACGCCCTGAGCCGAAGGCAGACGCGTAACCGCTGTGCCACCCAGGCGCCCCTAGAAAAAGATAATATTTTGAGGAAAGAAGACAAAGGCTCTTTTCTCCAGAAATAAACTTCCTTCCTTTTTTTTTCTTCTTTTCTTCTTCTCTTCCTTCATCCAACAAACATTTTCTGCATACCTACTTTCTGCCAGGCTCGAGGTTAGGAATGGAGCAAGAGCTCGAGAGGGAGAGTGGGTTATGAAGATAAATGAGAAACAACCCCTCTTTCAAAGCTCTTACTCTCAAGGAAGGACAGGCATAGGTAGATGGAGGCAACTATAATAAAAGATGGTGAAATAAGTTGTGAAGAAGGGGGAAGAGGTAAGCTGTAGAAGGAGAGCAGAGGAAGGGGGAACTAGCTGGGGGCTCTCATAGATCAGAAAAGGCTTTCACAGAAGAGGTGGCAATTAATTATGCCTACCCTGAAGAATCATAGGCAGAGAAGGAGGCAGAATTTCAGGTGGAGGAAACTTTCTCTTCCCCTACTGTCATCTCTAAACATCTTCTTTTTCAAATCGAACTATTTCAGGAAAACAGGGAGACAAGACACCCATGACGTGTGCATGTGAGGGTGGTAGTTGTATGTGGTGGGGCGGGATGAGGAGGACTGGCTTGTATGGGGACTTCTCTAGAGTTTAGAATACATTCTCCTCATATATCAAACATTTGCCTCATCCAGGTTAGCCTTTTTTTTTTTTTTTACATACTCTTCTTTTTTGTTATTTGAATGATATTTGAATCTTGTTTGGTTGGAAAATGTGATCTTCCAATAGCTTTTATTTTTCATAATTTTTGAAAGATTTTATTTATTTATTTGAGAGAGAGCGAGCGTACGCACATGAGTTGGGGGAGGGGTCGAGGGAGAGGGAAAGAGAGAATCTCAAGCAGACTCCCCTCTGAGCATGGAGTCCATCATGGGCTCCATCTCACAACCCTGAGATCATGACCTGAGCTGAAATCAAGAGGTGGATGCTTAACTAACTGAGCCACCCAGGTGCCCCTCCAATAGCTTTTATATTTTATGTTTGATGGCTTTATCATTTTTGCCAATGATAAGTCCCTTATCCTGACTCATGGCTTGAGGATTCCTGTGGACTGTACTGTATTCATAATGCATCCAATTATTCCTGTTTTAATGTATCCTTTCCTTTCCTCATTAAACAAATACTTAAGTATTTACTATTTGGCAATATCCTGCTAAGTACAGTTTATTCTTTCCTTGCTTTTAGCTTCGAAATGATGCCATTTCTAATATGAAATATGAAAATTATTTAGAGTACATTGACTAAACTATCAAACATATGCCTATGGTTGTATCTTATTCAGTGCTGAACATCAAACCCAGTCTTGTTCTTAACTGATGTATTGGCGAGCCAGACCACGTATACTGGTCTATCAGTTCTTAAGATGTTTTCAAAGAAAGGCTATAGAGACCAGCCCAGTTAAGGTAACTACAACAGGCTGATCTACAAATGGAAAAGAATTTCAGACTGGCGTGGGTCAAAAGTTTCCTACATACAAATCCAGGCTTATTTACCAGATATGCAAAATCTAGGTCTCCACATCTCTCCAGAGGCCAAGAAAGGAAAAGTACTATCATGCATGAACATTAATTCATTCAGTGGATTTTAAAGTACTCTGCTAGGGACTAGGGATATGAAAATGATTAAAACATGAGTCTTGCCCTTAAGGAACTTACTCCCTCAAGAAGTAGATAAGTCAGATAAGTAAATCAATTATTATAATATAGCTGTGATAAGGTATAAAAGTGTAGCATGCTATGAAAGCACAAAGGAGGGATATCTAAATTAGACTGGGACAGTGGGATAAGAGGATAAGATGCCCGAACTGAGTTTTTAGGAACAAGCATTTCATTAGCTGAAGAAGGGGACCAAGGGAAGATGATGTATAAAATGGCATGATGAGCAGACATACAAAGTACTGGCTCCATATTAAATAAAAGAAGGGTGGGATGGTCAGACACACCAGGCTGACACAGAGCAGGCTCTTTCTAAAGTTTTCCGTTCCTTGACTCATTTCTTTTTTCCACTCCTTTTCTTCCACCCAGAGTTTCTGAGTAGAGCCACATAGACAGTCTAGTCTGTGGACATTTCAAAACTTGAAAGCTGCTGGCCTAGACAATGCTGCCAGGTATGTCCAATGGGCAAGCATGCTAACAACCCAGGTGAGAGCACAGAAAACTAGTGATGGATGAGATCACGGTACACCCGTGTGTGTCTTGTGAAGTTGTTGACATCTATGGAAATGATTCTTTTCTTTATGCCAATATTTTCTTTTGTCTGAATTCATAGCCTTGATTGAATAGGCAGCTTATTGCAAAGACCTCAACATGCTTCCTAGCCAGGCAACCTCAAGAAATGAAACCAAGACAATTCTCAGGCTTAAACGTTTATTAGGAATGTCCACTCCTTTAATGAATTCTCTGCCTAGCTAACTTCCACTCATCCTTCAGGAATAAGCTTAAGTGACTTTTTTTTTCCCCTGAGAAGTTTGGCCTGACCTTCTGTGTTAGGTCGTGTCCCTCTATTACACGCTTTCCTAGTACCCTGCAATTTTCCTTTGCAGCACTCAATACAACTCTGATTAAAAACTGAACTTCATCATTAATGCTTTCGCATCGGACTCTTCAGGTAGAATGTTCGCTGCATGAGGACAGCAACTCTACAGTGCCTAGCAGCATTCCTGGCTCATAATAGGTGCTCAATAAATATTTTTGGAAATGACTCATTTACTCTTTACCCCAGTTTGCGTACAACTCAAAAACAACAAATCGCAATGCAGCAGAACTGCTACGTACACCAGGTTTGTAGATCCAAGAGACGGCCGCAACTCCCAGAAGTCTCTCAAAACCAACATGGGCTTCTCCGTGCAAACGATGGTGCTAGGTTATCTCTTCTTCTTCTTTTTTTTTTTTTTTTAAAGATTTTATTTATTTATTTGACAGAGATAGAGACAGCCAGCTAGAGAGGGAATGCAAGCAGGGGGAGTGGGAGAGGAAGAAGCAGGCTCATAGCAAAGGAGCCTGATGTGGGGCTCGATCCCAGAACGCCGGGATCACGCCCTGAGCCGAAGGCAGACGCTTAACCGCTGCCACCCAGGCGCCCCTAGGTTATCTCTTCTTATTGCGTTCCCTGGCCTCTCCCCATGGCATTTTGGCTCAAAATGAATCCAGCACATCCCATTCATCTGTGTCAGGGCATCTTTACTGTTGCAACTTATTTTCCTCCGGCCAGAGCTCCCTTCATTACTGAGTGCCAAATATGCTGGTCACCATGCCAAGCACTTGGGTTCAAAACATGAAAAGGCATTGACCTTTTCAGGAAAGCAGCAGGCAGCCACGGGAGTGGCAAGGCTGGAGCAGGCGTCATCAGTCTCCAGAGAACCACTGTCTGTGATTATGTCACAAGAACACTGCCCGTTTAGCTTAAAGGATTTGATCTCTGTTAAAATGCCTATCACCCCGGAAGTCATAACTATATTTAGCTATTACCAAGCACTTTTACCTTCTTATGAATGAAGGATCTGAGAGCAGGTTTTGGCCCAGAGGGTAGAGGGACAGGGAATAAGGCTGCTGGGAGGGAAAGGGAGAGGGACAAGACATGCCAGTAAGCTGGGAAGGGGTTAAAGAATCAGCAGCTAGACCTAACATGTCACAGACACAAGGCGATGCTTGATGAGTCAATGGAAGATAAACTGCTTTCTTCAAATTGGCTGAGGGCTTGTCCTACCTTAGGCTGTTCCTTTAGGTAGCTAGCAATTTCTGGTTGGAAAAAAGTTTACGAAATAGGAAACCGATGGCACCAGCTGTGTAGAGTTGATGTCAATCCCAACGACGCCATCCCACTCTAGGGCTTCACAGGGAGAACATACAAAACGTACTTTTCCTTTCCTTTCCTACCACTACGAATTCACCAGGATTTCCATTTTCAGAAATGTTATAACAAGGACACGTGTCCTGTTTCCAAACGTTGTACGTGAGCTTCAGCTTAGATGTGTATGCTGGGTTCTCTTGGCTATTCCAAACACTTAAAAAAAAAAAAAATCAAAGAAACTCCAACAGACTTAAACTGGTCATGAGAACCATGATGATGTTTCAAAAGAGGACACATACCATACCGGTGTCTGACTACTAAGATTCTCGTCTATGTCTATGACTTTTCTATGTCTGAATACTGAGGTTCTTTTCTAATGCTTGCTTACGCGTACTTGCAAAGAACACAATTAGCATACTAATTTGATTCTCTACCTAAAGAATGGAAGATTCTTTTGACACAGACAGCTGTCCATGAATAGCGAGGGTGGCCTGTGGTCAGTTTTCCATCCGTCTGAGAGTAAATGTCCAGACTTAGATATACATTGGATGTATGACCTCAGGCAACCCTCTTACGTTGCTGTTTGCCAGGGTCTTCATCTATAAAATGGAGGCATATCTAATACCTGCCTGATGGGGTTGTAATAAGGATTAAGTCAGTATTTTGCTCACAACAGACATTCCATATTATTTTTTTAAACTCTGCTCTGAATCTGTCTATTCTGAGGAAGTCTGTAGTAGGCCCAGGACTCTCTCATTTGACCTGCCTCTAAAGAGAGAGTAGAGAAAGGTTTTACTAAATGAGTTCTAAGAGAATTCTCTATCTGTGGAGAAGTCACCACTTCTCTTGACCTTGACTCCCTGGGGTATTAACTTCAAGGACAGATGCACAGAGAGAGACAGGGAGTGACTACTGTCTGGGCATGTGTTAGGCCCATTGCCAGTGTCCCTGGCAGCTCTCAGAATACCAGGCTGATAAATCTAAATAACACCAGTTATAATTGCACGACCACAATTTCTGAATTTTGCCCTAGACTGATCTCCCTCTCCCACCCTTTCCCTTCCTTAGACTAGTGGTTCTCAACCTTGGTTACACATTGTAATCATCTGTGGAACTCTAGAATATTGATGCCTACGTCCCATTCTCAGAGATTCTGATTTAACTTGTCCAGGATATAGTATCACTATTGGTCTTTTCTTTTCTTTAAAGATTTTATTTTAAGCAATCTCTACACCCAACATGGGATTCAAACCCACAACCCCTAGATCAAGAGTCACACATTCCACTGACTGAGCCAGCCAGGTGCCTCCAGTATTGGCCTACTTCTTTATTTATTTAAGAAATCTTTTAGAAAGATTTGAGAGAGAGAGAGAGAGAGGGAGCGAGCACACGAGGGGGAGCAAGGGGCGGGGGGTGGTGGTGGAAAGAGAATCCTCAAGCAGACTCCCTGCTGATTGTGGAGCCTCATGTGGGCCTGGATCCCAGGACCCTGAGATCATGACCTGAGCTGAAATCAAGAGTCAGATGCTTAACCAACTGAGCCACCGAGGCACCCCAATTTTGTTTTCAATGTAAAGTCCAAGTTAACACATGCCGATAACATAATCAATAAAAAGACAAACATTTCATCATGGCGAATAAAATGAATTTCAGGTTGTTAACAGTATTTGGTATCTTAAGCTTATTTAAATCCTAGTATAATGTAAACATACTCTGTCTTCCCTTACCCCATACACTTGAGGCTGTTGAGCCCATCGGGTGTGAGGGGGACCAGGCTGAAAGGGGCAGAGCAGTACCATGTGGTCCTATCATTTGCAGAAAGATTCCTAAGAAGCAGAGTTGATTCGGAGTGCCCTTTCGGACCTTGGGTCAGCTCCAGGAATCTAAGCATCTCTTACCATCTATTAGTTCTGCCAGTTTGATTGCCAATTTCATGAAGTGGGTGTTTTTCAACCCCAGTGTCATGAGTGTATCATGGTCAGCTGTGATTGAGATACGTTACAAGAAATGTGAAATAGTAATAAAGCACTGGGGTTTCCACACAACCTATCTAAGAATGAATTCCAGCAAACTCAGGGTTATCCTTACAATAGCACTGCTTTCACTCACTTGTACTCCAATACAGTGTCCTGAACGAGGGAACATGAAGGAGCTACAATTCCTGTGAGGGACTCTCATTTGACGTGAGTGTCCCTGTGGAACAAAGATTGGGGTTTTGCACAAACCAACCTCCCAAGTCAAAGAAGTTCCTCACTGGGCCTCAAGATTGCAGCAGTGCATACTAATGGGGGTGAGAGGAGAGCTGGACAAAGGGGCCTCTCTGTGTTCTGGTGCCCGGTCTCTTTTTTGGGGACAGAGAGGACCTTGTTTTTTTACATTGGAGAAGGAAGCTTGTTTACAAGGTCACATCTTAAGCCATCTCCGAACTGAACATGGAAAAAACATCTTAAGTAATTCTGCTAATCTTTTCTCCTCACAAAAAATCAGTTTATAAACATGTCAAGTGTATACACAATATGTTTAGGAAAAATAAGAACAAAAGCTTTACATATTTGGGGGGGGTCTACTGATACTTGGAGTAACTGTGATGCAACCAGTAATCTTAATGTCTTCTGCTGAATTTGAAGGAATGGGGTACTTCATTTAGTTTTTTTTTCATTTGCTAACCAAACTTGCTAGTTTCATAAAAGAGAAATTACCAGTTGGGTAATTTAGACCAACACTTTGATTTTTTTTTTTTTTCCTTTTCAAGGTTCCTGAGCAGCGGTGAAAATGAGGTTTGATGATGAAGCTTGAAGAAGGGAGAAGGGCTGGGAGAAATATGGTAAGCACTCAATAAATGGTTGTTGGTAGTTGTTATGGTGGTGATGGGATGGTTAACAAATTTTTCCTAAGAAACACTTTCAGAGCTGTGAAGTGGGAAGTACTACCTTGGTTTTCATGAGCTCTGAGCTATTTTGAATATTAATTATGACTTTTTGTGCTTAGAGTGATTTTCTTTTTTCTAGTAAGGAATTTTGAAGCAAAAGAAAGAAAGAGGGATTTATGAAGAGCTCAGTATACTCAAATTGAAATTGAACCTTGTTTTTAATTTTCTTTGTTTATAACAAATTACGTAATTGTTAGGAAATGAAAGGTTCATTTCAACATTCCAGCTTATTAGTGAGTAATATTCATGGAGTCCTTGAAGTTAAATGGACAAAGTATCAAGTAAATTTAAGATCTTATTTTGTTATTTTACAGTACGATGGATCAAATTGGGCTAATACACTTAAAAATATATTTAGAAGATTAGATTTTTCATGGTTATTTGGCAAATGAATTGAAGGACCACTTTTAGACTTCAAACCAAAGGGTGATGGGTTCCTATTACTATCTATTGTTAGTAAGAGTCTCAGAAAATTCATGGATGATAGTTCAAGGATGAATTTCTTACCAAGAGAAAACTGGGAATATTTGGGGGGGGGTGCTTCCTTAACCTTTCAAAGCAACCAACTTCCCTGACTTCCCACAATACATTCCAGAGGGCTGCTTCCTGAGGTTGAATTCTGCAAGGGGTCAGTCTTGACACATGGCCTTTGTCGCACTGCTCACGTTGAAACATGGTGTTTTCCTTTCCCTCCATCTCTTGCTCTTTATATTACACTGATGTTTATTTCACTTGGCTTTTTATTTTCCACTGACCCTAGCCTTGGTGTCAGTATATGAAATCTCAGTTTTTCATTCTGTAGATCATTCCTGGCTCTGCAGTCTTAGATCCATCACTTTTTACTGAGCTTTTATGTCGCGAGAGACAGCTTTGCATTTTAATAAAGTTTCCAATCCTCTAGGGCCCTCTCCCCTGAAACAGCTCCAGCTCCCCAGGGCTGCTGAAGAGTTGAGCAGAGAGAGTAGAAGCTTTTGTGGACAGTGATGCTGATGGCAGATAACTCCAGCTGTCATTACAAGATCATCCAGATAAGGAGGGGACAATCAAGTAGGGCTTATGGTCCACTTGAGTTTTTCTGATTGTAAAACCAGCCATTTTTCAATTTAAATAATTTAAGGATTCCAGCTTCTCTATACTCTAAGGCTCATTTAGCCTCTTATTAGCTAACTGTTTCTCCAGTTCAAGAGGTGGAAAGGAAGAGTGCAGATTTTTTGTTATTGTTAATTCACAGCAGTGGGTAGTGGTGTGTAAATAAAAAATAAGCCGAACAAATTTGATGAGAAGAGAGAATTGAAATCCATACAAGTAAACATACGTGATTTTTAAAAGTTAATTAAAAGGAATAAAAAGGACAAGTACTGCGTGGCCTACCATGTCATCAGTAGGCAAATGACAGAGAGAAGAATTACTTGGAAAATGGATTCCTAGCTAACTAAAAAAAGAAAACAGACTAACAGCTCTTAATTTTAATTTGAAAATCCCAAATTCTCTCCTAAATCCTTTCCTCATTGTATTCTGATAATGATCTTGTCTCACATTGTTCCCGTTGAAGGAACAGCTGGGACAGGCCGGAGAGAAAGAACAAAGTTGCAGTGACCCCGATTCAGCTCAGGACCCGCTTAGAGAGTCACCTGGGACACATCGATGTCAGCACATACAGCCCGGAAACCAGAGCTGCCGAAAGCTCTTCCTTCTCTCTCTTCCTTGTAAGCCTCTTTTTTTTTTCTTTTCAATTTTGCACCCTTCTCTTCTCAAATCTCTGTGACCATAGGCCAGTAGCCTTTATCACACTTCTTTTCAAGCGGTATATACAGGAATTAGCCCTCAAGTCACTCCCTACCATAGAAGAGAATGGGACATCATGGCATTGTCCACTAAGAACGTGGGGGCTTTTCTTGAAATTTTCAGGAGTATCATTTGGACCGTGTCCAGTTGGTCTGTATAGGTATTCTAGTGATGGGACAGGTCTGGAGAACCAAGCAATGTCTACGCCTGTGGGCTGGTCTTTTGTTTAGGAGACACGTGCAGCTCACATGAAGGCACAGATTCCCCAGCATAAAGGTCAGAGCCTGAGAGAGAAGGCTGGATAGCTAATTAGAGAAAATATTTCCTGACCGAGGTAGGACCCATGGTTACTACCAAGAGTTGAAGCTGATACAGAGAAACTCTTTGAATTATTAGAAAAATAATGATGACATGCAGACCGTTAACCAAACAGGCTTCAGTTGACACTCGAAAAAAATCTTATGTGGAAGGTAAGTAACAGCCATTGCTAAGGAGTTACCCTAGGAGAAGAGACCAGGAAATACTGTGTTTTCTTTCCCACTCCCCTCTTTCTAAACAAGAGAAGCCCATCTTTGGATTCCTAGTGAATTATCATTGATTTAATTGCTGATGCATAAGTAGATCTCAGGAAAATATGGGATATCTCTATTCAAAGAGCCAACTGTGAACTTCTAGACTGGTGTTCTGCTCTCCCCGCCCCCCACTCCCCCTTCTCATTTTATAACTAGGGAAAACAAAACAAACATAGCCAGATAAGCTGAGTGCCAGAAACAGCAAATACTGCTTTTGCTCCCCATATTTCCTTTTTCTTTTTTAGGCAATGGGATTGTAAACTCTGTTAAGGTCAGGGGCCCTGATAGATTTACCCAGTACTGTATTCCCAGCATTTAACACTGTGCCTAAATATTTGTTGAACGATCGAACTAATGGGATATCCATTAATATCCTATTCACAAGATGAGGATAAAGAATTGGTAAATTAGAGCCATAAATAACATAAAGATTGCCTTACATCTCTCTCTCTCTCTCTCTCTCAATTTAATCTGCAGAAGTTCTATTACAGGAGAATTTTCCAAAATGCGTTCTACAAAATATTAGCTCTGAAGAATAAAAATCGATTTTTTTTTTCAGTAAAGGTGGGGAGGGTCTATGGAAAATTAGTTTGGGATACTCTAGTATTACAGAAAGTTCAAAGAGATCTTTACAGTATGATCTCTCAGAGTTTTTCAAATACAAATTTTCCCTGTGAATTTCCCAAAGAGGGACATAGCATGCTACATTTCCAAAAAGTATTTGACCATGTTTCTCTTTTACCTGGCAAAGCTTATGGTAACAGTATTCCATAAAACAAGTCTTGGGGAACGTAGCATCTTAATTCAGCTTTACATTCTTCAAATGATCTTTTTTTGGATTTAAGTCCCAAGTAATTTTTTTCCACTGAGAAAGATGCCACTGAGCACAACAGCATAATGCGTAGGTAGTTAACGCTACTGAACTCGATACTTAAAAATAGTTAACAATGGTAAGTTTTCTGTCATGTATTTTTTCACCACAACTAAAAATTTAAAAAACAACAACTCCTTAAACAGTATTTTACTAAGTAAAAAGTGAATTTACCTAAGGGCTGTAATGGTGCACCCAAACTTAAGAGTATTAAAAGGCTTGGCTTTGGTCAACAACATGCTACTCGATTGCATTTACCACCTGGATACTATATCCTCCACACCATCTTGATTTTGAACATGGGGCTATGGATTTCTTAGTGTGTGTTTTTAGTAATACAGCCCAGGACGGCTACATACAAAGACCCGTGACTGTATGTATAGGGAACGTTTATTGTAGTTTATAGTAGAGTGAACTTGAGACTAAGAGACAAGAGTAGGTTACAAAATTGACATTGTCACTGACTTATTGGGGCCCCCTAAGTAAATGCTGCTTTCCTTATGTATAAGATGGCCTCAGTCAGCAAATTTTTACTTTTTTGCCTCTAGCATGAGATTCCCTTCTTCCGTGGAACTCTAATAGTCACAGCGCATAAAAGCAGAGATGCTCTGGTCTCAAGGAGGTGGGAGGCCACTGGGCCTCCCTTCCCCCATGGCCCTGAGTATCCCCAAAGAGCCTAAGAGCTCAAGGGAACACAGTTTGAAAACCATGAGGCTAATCTTTAGGATTCTTTCCAAGTCTTACTTCTGCCACCAGGAGTTAAGATTGCAGTAGAAAAGAATTTTTGTGTGTCCATATTAAAGCCTCTAATTTTATACCGACCCACAGAGAATTCAGCTCTTCTAGAATATAGAACCCTGCCATACCACATGTGGCAAGCACCTTTTGCATGTCAACATTTATTTTAGATTAAAAAATAAGATAGAAAAAATATTACCACAATATACTCTTCCCTCATTCACTTTATAGATTCATTTCAAGATATAGACTTGACGGTAAATTAAAATTGAATGCAAATATTGTCACTGAAAAGTTGCCCATTTATATGGTTTTCTCAGCCCCTCTCAGTTTTTAATGGGCAAGGTTTTGCTAAAAACAAAAAGTGTTAATTACATAAATATGTGTATTCTTTTCAAAGCATTACACTATATTATGGTTAAAAAACAATAGAGAAATGAATGCAAAACTATTTCAACAAAAACACTGCTTCTGGAGCAGCCTTTAAAATTATGACATGTTTACTGGGAAAATGCATTACTCATGACAGGGTTACAAAAGCAATATTAACCTTCTTGAAATTTAATAGCAAAGTCAGACATGTAAAAATCAGTACCAGACGTGGTAATATGACTACTTTTGTTAAGATTGTACATTGGATAAAACAGATATTTAAAGCTATATTAAGATGTGGGTAAATAAAGAGTCGGTTAGAAGATTCCCAACACACAAGCATCACAACTAAAATCATCATGCAGATTGTTCTAAAGATAGCATCCATGGAAATAAAACACCGTGTGCTTTCTTTTGCTCCTGTTATTTTGGGCACTGTTGCTATTGCAATTTTGTACTGGGTGTCAGAAATCAAATTTGCCCTTAAAGATACATATGTCT